>NC_072409.2:12547500-12695000 GCF_028858775.2 Pan troglodytes | reverse complement strand
TCCATATCATTACATTTACTGATTAAATGCTCACTGATTTTTATCCATCGCTATTCCACAATTCAAGCAAGAGTTTACTACAGTAATGCTTCAGTGGATTATATCTGGAATAGAGTAACCATTTTAATGAGGTTCATCGAGAGAGCTTCAGCAGGGAGCATTTCAGGTGTATTATGGCTTTTGTCTTGTCATGATGCATGTCTCCGTAACATTAGAGAAAAAAGCTACAGGGCCCCACTCATCTCAGTTAATAATAATAATAATTTTAAAAAGTCAAAACAATAACACAAAACCCCTACCTTTCTAGTAAAGTGTGAATAGAAAGATACTAAGAACAGGCAGCACTATGTGTTTTTAGGAAACTTGCTAAGTAAATACCATTTCTGTAGGTTAAATTTCCATCACATTTTTAACTGTCCCAGTATTGATCACCCTATAGAGGAATGAGACTGAAGTCTGGTAGTTATTAGTATAAAGAGGGTCAGCTGCAGAGACTGGTACCGAGTAGAGGCTCTCATGGTAATGATGCTGCTATTTATAGATCCCCATTTCATTAGTTGCAGAGTTTCAAGGAAGAGATTTTCTCTAGGGGAAATGGATACTTGAAGTTCATTTTCTTCCTCACATTAAGGCAGAAATGTGAACAACCTTCAGTATAGGACATACGATTACAGTATTTTTGCAGGGGCAGTTTATATTCTAAATATATTTGCAATAGTAAATGTTGTAAATTTAAAACAATGTAGAGATTCAGAAATGTTAGTTGCTATTCTGGCTGAGTGCTACTTTACGTACATTGTTTTATTACCCTTCTTGTCATTTTTTTTCTTGTAAAAATTACTAAATTTTCAGGAACTGCAAAGCTGAGTACAATCATGACTGTATTCCCTTTCTTTAGAGTGCTGTAAGGCCTTTAAGAGAGTTAACTGATTGCAAGAAGTGTAGTTCCCCAAAAAATATAGTCCACCCACTATGTATATCTGTATATATTTGTAATATAGGTAATTGTGCTTTCCTTCTCAAATTCTTTACCTTTGAGTTATTTTTTTCCCTTTAAGAGAATATTTACTTAGTTAGTATTCACTTAATTAGAACTGACTGTTTAATGTTTTCTGGGAGGGTATTTATGGTATTTTCTTTGCTATATTTGCATTCCAGAAATTAAGTCCCCCTGCCATTATTCGGTGAGCCTTTCATACATTAGAATGATGAATTGAAAGCAGAAATGGGAAAAAGACTGCAATGCAATGAAAATTTAATCAGCGTCTTCTGCTGCTTTAATAAGGCAAATAATTCTTATTGGCCGCTGTGTTAAGGTTTCTAATATTTAATTCATAACAAACCTTGCATTATTCTGCAGTAGCATCGACAGATCCACTTTGCTGCCTGCCAACAGGCAACCATAAAAACTTAAAAGCAGATGTAAATGTCTAAAACAAGGAGAATGATTCGATCTAAAGCGGTCAAAAAAATCAACAATATTGTGAAAGAGTTTGATGGATCTCTATATTTAGTGATGCAAAAATGATATTAATTAAACTCACTTGAGCAGATTTTTTTTTTTTGACTTAGAGGTAACCTTTTACAAAGCATAGCCTTTAGTGCCTAGCCAAAGACTTGGAAAGAAAGCAAATGTCAATACAGTGTTGGTAATAAGCCTCTTTAAACTGGACACAAACTGTGCCATTTATATTGGAAGTATCTGGTTTATATTCCTGTGTATATGCAGTCTCTCAGCAAATACAGTGCTGAAATTGAGCCAATGGCATAAAATATTTTATCTTCAATTAGCCCAGTTTGAGAAAAGCAATAGCTTTTGCAGTCTAATTTTTCTTTGAAATGCCCTTTGTGGGGGAAAAAAATTGTCACAGGATTACAAGGCATATATGTTTTTATTTCATAACCTGAATTTAATGATTTTGTAGTAATAGCATTAATCTTTCTAGATTACCATCTTTTTGTGTGAGGTTGTGTTGGGCATTAAGTTTGAACCTGCAGAAATGAACAAAAAGATATTGTTACCGATTACATGTAAACAGCCTGAATCATTCAAAGGGATGTGGAGAAGAGTATTTCTATAGTGTGAAGCCAGAGAAAATGGCAACCTGCCAAAGCTAGGTGCAAGCTCTTGTTACATGGAAGGGTTGGGCCTGTTCTCATTTCTTCTTGAAATGGCTTAATTGGTGTCAGCACCCCAGGGATAAAGGCCTCTAACACTGAAATCCACACGATTCACCCTGTCTCTGCTCAGTGTAGGGAAACTGGTAACAACTGGTGGTGAATGAGGAGTGAACGGTGCTGTAACAATACTCGATGATGTTTGGGATGACAGAAATTAATACGCACTTGCTTGAAGAAAGCAATGATTAATGGCAGTGAGCACGGGAACGCTGTCCCTCCTTTTACTCCACTTTGATGGGGATTGAAAAGCAAAAGGCTGTTTTCATTCTCTGTGGAAAGCAGAGGTCACACAGAGTACATTATAGCAATTTTTCCTCTCTGGTTTTTTTGTTTCATAAATATTATGATAAGCATAGATTAGATAGATTTTTTTGTGGAAGCTTAAAAGGATATTTTATGTCATTTAAACATTGTTGTTTATGCATAAAGAAATCACACATTCTTTTCTTCACTTGTTAGATCATTTCCCTTCATGTCAGAATAATTAGTGTAATTAGAAATTTTAAAAGCCCGCAAACATGAAATTGTATTAATGCTGCTTACTATTTTACAACTGGAATCAAAAGAGCTTAGTTTTCTAAAGACTGCAAGGACAGGGCGGGGATAAGAGTGTTACAGGGGCTTTCACCTTTTTCCTGCCCCTCCCCCTGGTTTTTCTCAGTGAATGTTTGACGTAAATATATTTTGCAAGGTACTTGCACTTGTCAGCAGCTTTCTTAGCCATTTGATAAAGATTCTTTATTCTACAAGAAAGCCTGAAATAACAGAACTGTACTTTGGATAATGAATTCTTCATCTGTGGAGAACTTTAAAACAAAGTACAGTGTTGGCCTTTTTTTCTTTTGAGTGAGAAGGCTGATATATCTTTTGGATCCGACAGGAAGACATAAATTAATAGAGTTCTGGAGTTCAGTTTCTCATTAATAATCCATTTTGTCATGGTTCTTGGCATTGTCAGCCTAGTAGCTGGTTCATATTTTGCTAACGGATAAAAGCAGATTATGTCTTAAGGCACAAAGCAAGAATAAAGAGTTTATCGCCTTTTGGGGGAACTACATGCTATAAGAAAAATATTGTTTTGCAAAAAGTTTCAATTTTTAGTTAGAAATACACTACATTTTCTAAGGTAAAGCTGTTATTTTAAGATCCGAAATGGTTCTTGGAACCTTAGGATATTAGAGTTTTAGATCATTGCTTAGAGTTGCCTTTGCTGATTGCAAAGGTTTGCTTTTCAGGGACAGTTATAGTAGATTTAAGCTTGTTTTTATATTTTATTTTTAGAACTCTATATATTGGGATATAATTATAGTTCAAAGAGAAATGCAGAAAAATCACTATTCCTCTTCTTTGCACTGGTTTGTCTAGATATTCTGTTACCTCTGCCTAGTTTTGTAGACATGGGGTTCTTGACGGCTACTGTGAAGGCTGCAGAGTCTAGCCATCTAAGAAATCCAATCAATAAAATTAAAAGCCTTATTTTTAATTTTATAAACTTTGAATTACCTTTTTTAATGGAGGCTCCAGAAGCAGATTATATACAGATATTGACCCTGGTAACAGGTTCTTGTAAATGGCATCATTTAAAGTTGCTTATATTTGTATTTTAAAGAAATTCTTTTTTTTTTTTTTTTTTTTTGAGAGGGTGTCTCACTTTGTCACCCAGGCTGGAGTGCAGTGGTACAGTCATGGCTCACTGCAACCTCTGCCTCCCGGCTCAAGTGATCCTCGCACCTCAGCGTCCCGAATAGTCAAGACTACAGGCGCGCGCCACTGTGCCCTGCTAATTTTTGTATTTTTTTGTAGAGACTGTTGTTCACCATGTTGCCCAGGCTGGTCTTAAACTCCTGAGCTCAAGTGATCTGCCCACCTCGGCCTCCCAGAGTGCTGGGATTACAGGCGTGAGGCACAGCGCCCGACCAAGAAATTAGTTTTTATAAAAATTGAAACAATACACCCTCCTGATATCTGATAATAGGGTTACTGGCCACTTGAGACCCCACATTTAAAGGGCAGAAGACTAGTTGAAGGGATATGAGCACAAATACTACCTGTTTTTTTTCTTCTTTACTTAAAAATATTTATTTTTAGTGTATTATTTATATTGCAAGTCTTTTACAGACACATTCTTAGAAGTAGACAACTGAAAATATATTTCATCTTTAAAACTTGGGTCTTGTACTACCATTCCCAATTATCACTATTTTTTGTTGTTGTTCATTTTTAAAGCTCCAAAGTAACTCATGCGGGGTGTGCAGTCATAAATCTAGACTTGATTATTGAGGTAACAAGCTATGGGAAAAAAGAGAAGAGTTTGTCTGGGTATAAGATGAAGTAAGGAGTATTATGATTGAATGGAGAGAATAATGGGAGATTTTATTTATCTACTTAGAAGGGCTTGTTCTCATTATAATTTATAAATTTGATATTTTCTGAGTCATTAAAGTTCATCATTGGATAAAATTGGCCTAAGTTAATACTGATAGTGGCATCTTACAAAAATTCGTTTAGGAATGGGAGGACTAGTTTTATTTTAGTTTTCATTCTCAAAGGGACTGTAAGTTCTTAGAGGGCAGGGACTATCTGTCATCTATTTTTTTTAGCACACAGAATCTGCTCAGTAACATTTTTAAATAAATGCATGCCTTCTCCATGTATTATTAGATATATATCTGCTGAGTACATTAAATCTGATATTATATTCTTCTAATTCTTTATATATAAATTTATTTTAATTACAGTAACTATATACATACAGTATAAGAAAACTGCCATAGCTACCTACGTGGTTCCTAAGTAATTTATATGTAAATTATTTGTAAAGTAATTTATATGTATTACTGCTCCATTGCTATCATTAATGATAATATTTTAAAAATAGAAAAATCTGTGGTGAAAACTCCTGGTAACATGCTTAAAGTTGAATATTCACTTTTAAAGTTTTAACTTTAAAACTATGATAATAAGCACTCTGTTTTCTAGTGAGGAAATATTTGTGTGTTTCCAAATTGTAGGGTTGAATTAGGATGATTTAAGACTTGTTTCTCTATAGAGTTGGGAAGGACATTTGTTTTAGTACATTATAATGAAATCTTAAAGAGTAGATTTTGACAAGAGACATTTTGCTGACACAGAATATTTTGTTCATTTTGACTCTCAAATAAGTTCTTCTGTCATAATGATTGATTTATATTCATTTTAGACTGTACAGTTTCCTAGCTGAGTTTTCTATCTATAAGGTACAGAAATCACTATTTAAGTTAATGATAAATTAAATAATTATCTTCAAAGGTGACAGATGGGTCACGTCCAAAGATTAACCTAAGAGTAGTTAAGTAAAAAAATACTATGATTATGAGTTATTGAAATGAATGCTAATTTTAAATTTAGCATGATTGGGAACAGAATACAGTAAGGTATCATTTATTTAATTGCTATAGTTTTTTGTTCTTTTAGACTTACTTGACTTCTCTGTGTTACAGTCATTGTTGAACTGTTTACTTCCTATTTTGAATCAACCACTGATGTGTTGCTGTCGCTCATCAGGTGGAAAGACCTGGAAAATTATATTTTATATTCACTTGCTTTTTAACTGTAACCCTTAACAGCATTTTGAAACAGTTAAAAAACAAAACCCCAATTATTTATAATGGAAAGCCATTGGAAGTAATTTTGTCATGGATTCTCTTAGTTGCAGGTGACTGGTGAATTTGGTGAATGCTAAGTGGTGAATTAGGCTGATATGTATGTCTAAATCTCATCATTAAACCAATGGCATTAAACCAACTGCCAAGTACTTTGCTTCATGAAAACCATTAAGACATGGAAAGCTCATAACTATTTGGCTGGTGAATAGTTTATTCTGATTTTGTCCTTATTCTTAAAAAGTCATGTAATTCAAAAATCTGCCCTTTCTTCCATGTAATAGTTAATATCTGTTCATACCACCATTCACAAGTATCTATGCTTGTGGTACTCCAGAAAGCTGTAGTGCAGGAAATCTGTTTTTAGTGTAGTTTCCTATGTGAAAGTGATAAAAGCAGTGGACCCACTGCTCACTTTCTAGAAAAGTGCACATACTCATACAAGTTTAAATACAGTTTCAGGGAGTTTATAGACACCTTGAATATCATTCATGGATCCCTCATGGATACCATGGACCTTGGGTTAACAATAGCTTTGTAGAGGTAGACTTTTAAAAAAACTACATTTTATCCAAATTTGTAACTGCAATCCACTTTCTTCTGAGAAGCCTAGTGGATCTGCTTTCTACCCAGTGGTTCTGCAAACACTCAGACCACCAGTCGTTTCTGAGTGTAGTGAACCTTTGAGTGTATTGAGGGGAAAGAATCAGAAAAATGGAATAGAACAATTACATGAAAGGCAGGAGCAGGCTAGCAATGAGACTCAGGTGCTAGTAGGACTAGAGAAAAAGGCTGGGGGCCGGTGGGGCGGGGAGGGGGGAGTTTAGAAGAGGGAAATCTGAAATTAGAGACATGGGTTGTTGAAGGAACTTATTTGGTAATTAGCATATATTACCTTGCAAGAATGATACAAAAAAAAATTACTGGTTTATGACCTAGATGATATAAGGTCCTTGGGGGTGGTGGGGGGCAAGTTTGTCTTTTTGGTAACTGTTTTGTTATTTCATGTTGCTTTATAGGGATTTAATTTCTGCTATGTGATAGAATTCTTTTAAGATACATGCCATCCTTGTGTATATAAAATAAGTAGATGATTTATTGGGTTAGAATCTGTATTTAATTTGTTAAACTTTCCTATGTAAAGACTTTTGAAGAGAATATCTGTGTCATTTATTCTCAAACTTTTTGATCTTAGGACTCCTTTATACTCCTAAAATAAGTTTTGTTTATGCGGGTTTAATCTCTATTTATTGTATTAACAATCGAAACAAATTTTAAAACATTAAGTTAATTTAAAAATTAAAATCATAAATCTATTATATTAGCATAAATAACATTATTACAATTATCAGCTTGTTGTATGTTATCCTAAACAGCATTTTCTGAAACAAAACTAAGCAAAACTAAATGATAAGAAGAATAGTATTGTTTTACACTTTTGCAAATCTTTTAAATGTCAGGCTTAATGGAAGACAACTGGATTCTCATATCTGCCTTTGCATTCAGTCTGTCATCATATGGTTGATGTATATGAAGAAATATCTGGCCTCATACAGATACCTAATTGGAAAAGGAAAGAGTATTACCACCAAACTTATCAGGACAGTTTTTTTAAGTGCTGGGAAGATTTCATACTCACAGTGGAGGACACAGTGTTTCAAAATTCTAATTTTTGCTTGAAAGCATGAATTTTATTATTAGCACCAAAACTGTTTATTGTTTTACTTGAAGTATAGGTTTACTTGGTTTCTTTTTGAAAAAAGGTCTGCCAAAATAAGCTGAAATAACCATAATTTGTTAATTTTTTTTTAAGCAGCTAGTTCAGCTTGCAACTCACAGTTATGCAAGTGCTTTCCTCACACTTGGCATGCAGCCTAAGTGCTTTGTGGAGAATTTGTATTTTGTCACAGAATATTAAAAAGACATAGTGAAGGTGGGATTGAGTTAATAATTTTTACTGTTTCATCAAGGACATTGTGAAGTGAAACTGGCCTTTAAAAAAAAATTTAAGTGCCTAGTGGTAAAGAATACATTGTTAGTATAGTGTGGTGCCGCTGTCTTGCTTTGTGCAATGGCGCCAGCAGTTTTATCCACCTTTGCTTTGTGCACCATCAGTATAAATGTCAACACAGTGAAAAAGACCAATATCTTATTACTGTGAAAATAATTTTAAGTTTGTGGACTCCTGAAAGGGTCTCAGGGACCACCAGGGGTCCACGGACACCATTTCAGAACTACAAGTCTGTGTAAAGTGAAATGCTTATGTAATATAATTTGCTCTGAGAGCATTATTTTATTTTCATCTGTAATATCTATACAGAAAGATTACCTTACCTGGAAAGAAACAGGTTTTTAGTATGCTGACCCTAAAGGCAACAGAATATATTGTCAAGCCATTAGCGTGATCCTCTTAGCGTATTTGTTAAGTGCCTACACAAGTATGCTATTCTGCTGACTATTCTTCAGTGTGGAAACAGCTTTTGCCCTTAGAAGGCAGACCCTGTAGTCAGTCTTGACTGCACACATAAAGGGAAAAAAAGGATAGATCAACAGATCATATTTTGTTGGATCATAGTTTTCCATACAGAACTAGTGTAAGCTTCCTGGGGTTCCTGGGTAAGTCCTAGAGTGATTATTTACAAAATAAGGAAGTAGGATGAGGAGATTTCTAAGGCCTTATTCAGTTTAATATTCTGATTCTTTGACTTTTTTTTTTAAACTGAGTGAATTGTTTATTAATTAGCTCTTAGCCACTTATTAATTTATTTAAGCTCAACTGGTTATGTATAATTTGTATTTGTTGCTATCACATTGGTTAAGCATTAATGTTATTTTGCAGTATTGAAAAACGGAATGTATAGAAGAGGAGATGGAAGGGAATTGTAAATGAAGAAGGCTTCTACAAGCAAGTGAATTTTAAGTGGCAAGGAAGAAGAAATTTGGATGGTGGGGGGGATGTACATTGCAGTGTATTTAACATATTTCTGAATTCAGAGTCTTTATAGCCTATGCTATAATAGCAGAGAAGGAAAATTTGAGTTCAGAAATAACCCTAAGGCCTGTAAGTTAAAGAATCTACCAGTAATATTCTCTGATAGTGACATGTGTAATATGAACTGTTGAAAAAAATCTCTAGAGTAAAAAGTGGTTCAGCACATAAATACATAATGTTGATTCTGAGGTTCCTTTAGCTCCATTAATTTTGACCAGAAAGCTATAATAGTTTTTGAAGGGGAATATAGTACTTAGGCATTAAAATATATTTATTTTTGCTCCTCAATGAAAAAAATCTTGTATTACCTTGAGATCTTTTGATCTTCTTTCTCATACTTTAGAAGGAAGGAATACTATTCAGTAAGGAAAAAATGACCCCCAAACTCAGGTTCTTACTCAGCCCAGCACAGTGTAAAAGTCCGTTAAAAATTTAAAAAGCTAGTGGAAGGGACTGGATGAATCCTGGGAAGGTGCTATTTAGATTCTTAAAAAGGAGAGAGAGCTCCTGGGATGCAGTTTGTGTTCAGGCAAATCAAACTTGGAAGCTGGAAAGCTGCTATTGTGGCAATATTTAAGAAAAAAAAAGACTTCAGAGATTATGTATTTTGGAAATATTTGACAACATTAGCAACATCAACTACTGACAAAAAAAGAACCACCTCTTTGGCAAATCTTTCACAGTTGTGCCAAGAAAAGCAGCTTCATTGGAACATTTTCATAAACTATCATCAGTTATGCAGCAGCAGCTTCACAAATCAGAAATGATATCTTCAGGCGCTGCTGTCAAGTGTTATTCAAATAATACCAGCCTCACATTTGAATAACAGCAGACATTTTGAATTAATTAATCAGATGAGATAGTCTAGGCCTTTTCTCATTAGTCTCTGGGTCAGGCTTGGGAAGATATATGTGTTGGTGATGATATACTTGTCTTTAATCATGATTTATGAAGATTTAGGATTGTGTGTGATTTGTCAAAGGTTCTGGGAAAAGGCTGGTGCATATTTCATTACTTAATCTGAGATTGATTTTATGATGCTAAGAGATATCACACTATTGTTCAAATGTGTGGGAAGTACAGGTAGACACAACATCCCAGGCTTTTTACTGGCTTATCTTTGCAACTGTCAAACAATGCTGTAAACTTTAACTGCTTGTAGTTAACAATTCCTGTTTTAATTATAGGCAGATTTTTTATTCTGTCCAAAGGGAGAAGTTTCAATGGTTATTTAGCTAAAATGCATAGCAGACATCATAACTATGACCTGGTATGAATCATGGACAAAGTTGGTAAATTTCATGGGTTGGTCATGGTGAAAATATAAAATTTCATGGCTTGTCAAAGATTAATATAAAATTCCCATTAAAATGGTGCAAATAATAGAGGAACAAGAAGTAAGGTTACTCTCCTTGCATGATACCTTCCCTGTCAGGACTAAGTTTAGCAAAATTGAGATGTAAAATCATATCTTTTTTCAGTTATTTAAGCAACATTAATGATCTATTAAATGAAATAATTTGTCTGAAAATATCTAGTATAATGCCTGGTTGATAGTAGGTACTGAATATTTGCTATTGATAATTTTATTTTCTCCTTTCCTACCTACTTTTCTTCCTTTCCTTTAATGTTTAAGGCTGTGTTAGCATTGTTTAGCCTTTACATTCTTCAGAATTTGAATTTTTAATCCTGTTGGGTCTTAATTTCTTGGGATGTGTTTTATTTTGAGGAGAGTAGTGCAAGGGTGAGAGGTTATCATTTTAGCGTGCTGGGTAACCAGGGGGACCCCAGTGTGACCTGAGTTCTTGTTGTGTCTGCTGGTATAATTTATGTTATGGCAGGCAGTGGGGTGGGAGGTAGGTAGGTGGTAGATATATGAAAAGTAGAATATTAACCTCTTAGTACATATGAAGCATGTACTGCCTAATTCAAAGTGAATCTTTCTGTATCATGTGCCTCCTGAGGGCAGTTACGTGTCTGGGATAAGTAGAGCGTTTTTCATTCTACTCTCAAGCACACTAAAATGCTTATTATGCGAAGTATTAAGGAATAATAAGGTGATTTTCAACCTTGTTATACAAAACAAAAAATTTGCTTTTCTTTCCAATCTTGGATGATTGACAGGTATTGCTTTATTGAGGTGATCGGGCTATTAATAATTACTAGTTCTTTTTCACTTTTATGTTTTGGGAACTGGGTTAGTACTCCTAAAGTAGCTTGGCACATCTTAACATAATTACAGGCAGACAATTCTAATTGATGTTCACTTTGGGGAAGATAGTTTATAAATAACAAGATGTGTTGATATTTGGAGAGATACAATATTTAAGAGTAGTCTGGGAGGCAGCTTGATGCAGAATAATACTGATTTTGGAAATTAATAGATGAGTCCTACTTCTGAACTGCTGCTTAATTGATTTGTAACTTTGACAAGTCACCTAATTTTTCCTGAGCTTTAGTTTTCTTTTCCTAAAGTAAGGCCACTAATTCGTAGCTTTCAGGATTGTGAGAATTAGAGGTGAATGTATGTACAGGACCTAACGTGATACCTGGTATGTAACAGATGCTTAATAAATTGCAGCTATTGCTGTTATCTTATCTATTCATTTATCTCTTCGAGAAACATACTGGGGCATGTGTTTGCGGGCCCAAGCCTGTAATCTCAGCACTTTGAGAGCCAAGATGAGAGGATTGCTTGAGCCCAGGAGTTTGAGACCAGTCTGGGCAACATAGGGTGACACCATCTCTACCTATTCCCCCCAGAAAAAAGAGTGATATATGTGGATAAATACAAGCTGAGTCATATAAATACAAGCTGGACCATTAAGTAAGTAGAGGCAGGTGATGAGACAGGCAGGGATGACATCATTGAGGCTTCAGTTCTGTGTGAGGGTAGTATGGTCTTTGTTCTATACTTTGGCTAGCTACTGGTGCGTTCAAACAAGGGATTGATCTGATCAGATTTTTTATATAGTTCACTTTGGAAACTTAGAAGTAATATATTACTTATGAGACTTTTGTAGATCAGTGACGATATGTATTTGTAATGGGGTAATAGTGGGGTTAAAAAAGAGGAAACTGGTTTTAAACTGAAAAATGAGAAGGAAGGATTAGGCGATTGGTTGGAGAATTTTTGTGTCCCTTCGTTCACTTGGCTGACTCCTATGTATCTTTCAGATCCTAGCCTGGATGTCCTTTCAGGAAGCCTTTTGACCACCTCTGAGTCTGCTGATAACCTACCTAAGTCTGAAAACCTATCTTATGTGCTCCAGTAGTATCCTGTGTTCCCCCTTGTTACTGTGCTCCTGACACTGTATTTAATTATATATTTAATTTTCTGTTGCCTCCAGGAAATTGTGAACTCAGGGCAGAGATACTGTGTTTTGTTTACTGTTTTGTCCTCTGGCACATAGTAGGAAGCACTCAATATCTGTTTTTTAAAATGAATTGAATGTAGTATGTGAGGAAGAAGGAGAAAACAAGGGCGTCTGTTTCTAGCATAGGTGACCCCAGGTGAGTGGTCGTTTTCCACCTGAGAGAGAGAGTAGAGTAGAACTGCGGGGTCATAGCATATGTTCGTTATCAACTTTGCTAGATAATGTTGAATTATTTTCCAAAATGTGTGTGCCAGTTTATATTCAATACCAGCAGTGTATATTTGTTCTATTTGCTTGAGGACATTAGTTTTTTTCATATTTAGGTAAAATTTGCATAACCTAAAATTAACTATTTTAAAATATATAATCAGTGACATTTAGTACATTCACATTGTTGTACAACCACCACTTCTTTCTAGTTCCAAAACATTTTCATCCCCTCTAAAGAAACCCCATACCTATTAGTCTCTTCTGGCACTGCTATAAATAAATAACTGAGACTGGGTAATTTATAAAGAAGAGATGTTTAATTGGCACACAGTTCCACAGGCTGTACAGGAAGCATGGCTGGGGAGGCCTCAGGAAACTTAGAATCATGGCAGAAGGTGAAGGGGAAGCCAGCGTGTCTTACGTGGCCGGAGCAGGAGGAAGAGTGTGGGGAGCTGCTACACACTTTTAACAACCAGATCTTGTGAAAACTCTATCATGAGAACAGCACTAGGGGGATGGTGCTAAACCATTAGAAATCCCATCCATCACCCAGTCACCTCCTGCCAGGCCCCACCTCCAACTTTGGGGATTACAATTTGACATAAGATTTGGTTGAGGACACAGATCCAAACCATGTCACCTATTAAGCAGTCATTCTCTATTTCTCCTTTCTCCCAGCCCCTGGCAACCACCAATTTGCTTTCTATCTCTACGGATTTACCTAGTCTGGATATTTTATATAAATGGGATCATACAGTATTTGGTTCTTTGTGACTGGCATCTTTCACTTAATGTTTTTAAGGTTCTTCCATGTTGTGGCATATATCAGTACTTCATTTTTTTTAATGGCTGAGTAATATTTCATTGTATGGATATACTACAATTTGTTTATCCATTCATCAGCTAATGGGCAGTTGGGTTTTTTTTTACTTTTTGGCTATTGTGAATAGTGCTGTTCAGAATGTTTGTGTACAGGTATTTATTTGATTACCTGTTTTCAATTCTTTTGGTGTACATCTAGGAGTAGAACTGCTAGATCATGTGTTTAACTTTTTTAGCAAATGCCAAACCATTTTCCGTAGTAGGTCTATCATTTTACATCCCCACAGCCATGTACAGGGTTCCAGTTTCTTTTTTTTTTTTTTTTGAGACAGAGTCTCGCTCTGTCACCCAGACTGGAGTATAGTGGCGCAACCTTACTGCAACCTCTGCTTCCTAGGTTCAAGCGATTCTCCTGCCTCAGCCTCCCAAGTAGCTGGGATTACAGGCATGTGCCACCACACCCAGCTAATTTTTGTATTTTTAATAGAGATGGGGTTTCACCATGTTGGCCAGGCTGGTCTCAAACTCCTGACTTCAGGTGATCCACCCACCTCAGCCTCCCAAAGTGGTGGGATTACAGGCATGAGCCACTGCGCCTGGCCCACAGAGTTCCAATTTCTTATCAACACTTATTATTTTCCATTTTTATTATCACCAGTAGTGAGTGTGAATTGGTATCTCACTGTGGTTTTACTTTTCTTTTCTCTAAAGAATGAATAATGATAATCTTTTTGTGTGCTCGTTGGTCATTTGTTTGTCCTTGGAAAAATGTCTGTTCAAATCTTTTGCCTATTTTTAAAAACTTTTATGGTTTTAGGTCTTATATTTAGGTGGTTAATCCATTTGAGTTAATTTTTGAATATGGTGTGAGGTAGTGGTCCAAATTCATTCTTTTGGATGTAGATATTCAGTTGTCCTAGTACCATTTGTTGAAGATACTATTCTTTCCCTCATTGAATGTTTTTGCACCTTTGTCAAAAATAAATCGATTATAGATATATGTGTTTATTTCTGGATTCGTAGTTCTATTTCATTGATCCATATGTCTATCCTTATTCCATTAGTACACTGTTTTGATTACTGTAGCTTTGCAGTCAGTTTTGAAATCAGAAAGTGATGATCTATTAACTTTGTTCTTTTTCAAGATTGTTTTGGATAGTTGAGGCCCCTTGCAATTCCATATGATTTTGAGGACTGGCTTTTCTATTTCTGCAAAAAATTGTGATAGGAGTTGCATTGAATTTGTACATTGTTTTGGGTGGTATTGCCATCTTAACAATATTAAGTCTTCCAATCCATGAACATTGGATGTCTTTACATGTATTTAAGTCTTTAATTTCTTTCAGCAATGTCTAATAGTTTTCATTGTACCAATCTTTCACCTCCCTGGTTAAATTTGTTTGTTTATTGACTCTAGCAGGTTTTTTGGTGTGGATTCTTTGAAATTTTCTATACATAGGGTTGTGACAACTACAGATAAAGACAGTTTTACTTATTCCTTTCCAATTTGGATGCCTTTTATTTCTTCTTCTTTCCTCAATGATCTGACTAGAACTTCCAATACAATGTTGAGTGGCTGTGGTAGAAACAGGCATTCTTGTCTTGTTCTTAATATTAGTGGGAAAGCTTTAAGTCTTTCACCATTGAGTATATTGTTACCTATGGGTTTTCCATAAAAGCTATTTACCATGTTGAGGAAGTTCACTTTTATTTCTAGTTTTCTGAGTGTTTTTATCATGAAAAGGTGTTGGATTTTGTCAAATACTTTTTTTTTTTTCATCCTTGATTGGTTTTGTGTGTTGAACCACTCTTGCATTTTTGGACTAAATTCCATTTGGTCATAATGTGAAATCCTTTAAAAATGTTGTTGGATTTGGTTAGATAGGAGTTTGTTGAGGATTTTTGTATCTACACTTGTAAAATATATTGGTCTATAGTTTTCTTGTGGTAATTTTATCTGGCTTCAGTCTCACAATAGTACTTCTTTTCTTTTCTTTTTTTAAATGGGATTTTGCTCTGTTGCCTAGGCTGGAAGGCAGTGGTGCAGTCTTGGCTCACTGCAACCTCTGCCCCCCGGGCTCAAGCGGTTCTCCCACCTCAGCCTCCCCTCCTGAGTATCTGGGACTTTAGGCACATGCCACCATGCCTGGCTAATTTTTTTTGTATTTTTTGTAGAGACGGGGTTTTGCCATGTTCCCCAGGCTGGTCTTGAACTCCTGCGCTCAAGCAGTCCACCTGTCTCAGCTTCTCAAAGTTCTGGGATTACAGGTGTGAGCCACTGTGCCTGGTCTGCATGATATTAATATTACTTTCATCATAGAATCAGATAGAAGTATTGTGGCTTATTTTTGTTTGTTTTTGAGATGAGTTCCAGTGTTCTGCCTGCTTCGGCCTCCCAAAGTGCTGGAATTACAGGCATGAGCCACTGTGCCTGGCTGACACATGATTTTTCTTTTCTTTTATTTATTTATTTATTTTTGAGACGGAGTCTCTGTCACCAGGCTGGAGTGCAGTGGTGTGATCTTGGCTCACTGCAACCTGCAACCTCTGCCTCCCAGGTTCAAGCGATTCTCCTGCCTCAGCCTCCTGAGTAGCTGGGACTACAGATATGTGCCACCATGCCTAGCTAATTTTTTTGTATTTTTAGTAGAGATGGGATTTTGCCACGTTGCCCAGGCTGGTTTGAACTCCTGAGCTCAGGTAATCTGCCTACCCCAGCCACCCAACGTGCTAGGATTACAAGTGTGAGCCGCTGCTCCCAGCCTCTTCTTTTTAAGAGTTTGAGGAGTGCTGGTTTAATTCTTCTTCTTCTTCTTCTTCTTTTTTTTTTTGAAATGGAGTCTCACCCTGTCACCCAGGCTGGAGTGCAGTGGCATGATCTGGGCTCACTGCAACCTCCACCCCCTGGGTTCAAGCAATTCTCCTGCCTCAGCCTCCCAAGTAGCTGGGACTACAGGTGCAAGCTGCCGTGCCTGGCTAATTTTTTTTTTTTTTGTATTTTAGTAGGGACGGGGTTTTACTATGTTGCCCAGGCTGGTCGCAAACTCCTGAGCTCAGGCAATGTGCCCGCCTCGGCCTCCCAAATTGCTGGGATTACAGGCGTGAGCCACCATGCCCAGCCTAATTATTCTTTAAATGCTTGGTAGAATTCATCAGAAAAGCCATTTGGTCCTGGGCTTTTCTTTTTTGGAAGATTTTTTGATTACTTTACTCTCTTTCTTTGTTATAGATCTGTTCAGATTTCTGTTTCTTCTGGAATCTCTTAAGGTAATTTGTGTGTTTCAAGGAATTTGCTCATTTCTTCCAAGTTATCTAATTTGTTGGTATATAATTATTTGTATAATTCTCTCATAATCCATTTTATTTCTGTAAGGTTGGTGGGAACGTCTCCACTTTCATTTCTGATTTTTGTTTTCAAATCTTCTCTCTTTTTTTTTTTTGAGACGGAGTGTCACTTCGTTGCCCAGGCTGGAGTGCAGTGGTGTGATCTCGGTTCACTGCAACCTCCTCCTCCCAGGTTAAAGCGATTCTCCTGCCTCAGCCTCCCAAGTAGCTGGGACTACAGGTTTGTACCACCACACCTGGCTAATTTTTGTATTTTTTAGTAGAGATGGGGTATCACCATGTTGGCCATGCTGGTCTCAAACTCCAGACCTCAGGTAATCCACTTACCTTGGCCTCCCCAAGTGCTTGGATTACAGGTGTGAGCCACCGTGCCTGGCCCTCTTTTTTTTTTTTTTGAGACGGAGTCTCACTCTGTCGTTCAGGCTGGAGTGCAGTGGCGTGATCTTGGCTCACTGCAACCTCCGTCTCCTGGGTTCAAGCAATTCTTTACCTCAGCCTCCCGAATAGCTGGGATTACAGGCGCCTGCCACCATACCTGATTAATTTTTTGTATTTTTAGTAGAGACAGAGTTTCACCATCTTGACCAGACTGGTCTTGAACTCCTGACCTCGTGATCCACCCACCTCAGCCTCCCAAAATGCTGGGATTACAGGCGTGAGCCACTGCGCCCGGCCTTTTTTTCCCTTCGTGTAGCTAAAGTTTATCAATTTTGTTGATCTTTTCAAAGAAACAAATTTTGGTCTTATTGATTCTTTCTATTGTTTTTCTGTTCTGTGTTTTGTTGTTTCCACTCCAACTTTTATTATTTACTTTCTTCTGCTAGATTTGGGCTTAATGTTTTCTTCTTTTTCTAGTTCTTTAAGGTATAAAGTTAGGTTATTGATTTGAGATCTTTTTTTTTCTTAACGTAGGCATTTATGGCTATAAATTTACTTCTGAGCATTGCTTTTGCTATATAAGTTTTGGTATGTTGTATTTTCCTAAGTATGTCCTATACCTTTTTGTTCCTCATTCCCTCCATTACCTTCTTTTGTGTTTGCATTTTTAATTGTATATCATTTGATCCCCTTCTAATTTCCTTGTGTGTATAATTTTTGGATATTTTCTTGGTGATTATTATGGGGATTACAATTAATATCCTAAGTTTATAACAATCTGGTGTATTAGTTAATTTTCATGCTCCTGCTAAAGACATACCCAAGACTGAGCAATTTACAAAATAAAGAGGTTTAATGGACTTACTGTTCCACATGGCTGGGGAGGCCTCATAATCATGGTGGAAGGTGAAGGGGACGTCTCACATGGCAGCAAATAAGAGCTTGTGCAGGGAAACTCCTCTTTTTCAAACCATCAGATCTTGTGAGACTTGTTAACTATCATGAGACCAGCATGGGGAATGACCTGCCCCCCATGATTCAATTACATCCCACCCCTCCCCTCCCACAACATTTGGGAATTCAAGATGAGATTTGGGTAGGGACACAGCCAAACCATATCATCTGGTTTTGCCCACCTAGTTTCAATAGCACATAAAAACTCTACTCCTTTACAACTCCATTTTTCTCTTTTATATTATTGTTACAAATTACATTTTTATACGTGTGTGCTCATTAAAATAGCCATAATTGTTTTATGCATTTGCCTTTTATTTATGTAGGAAACAATAAGGAGCTATATACCAAACATACGTTAATATTGGCTTTTATATTTACCTATGTGGTTATCTTCACTGGAGTTCTTTATTTCTTCATAGTTTCGACTTACTGTTTAGTGTCCTTTTATTTCAGCCCGAAGGACCCTTTTTAGCATTTCTTGTAGCATAGGTAGGTCTACTAACAGTGAAATTTCTTGGCTTCGGGGTGACTTTTAATGCTTTACTTTTTTCATTTTTGAAGGACAATTTTACCAGATAGAGAATTCTTAGTAGGCAGGTTTTTTTTTTCTTTCAGCACTTTAAATATGTTGTCCCATTGCTTTTTCACCTTCATAGTTTCTGATAAGAATGCCCCTGTTAATCCTTTTGAAGATTCCTTCTATGTAATGAGTTTGCTTCTCTTGCTATTTTCAAGATTCTGTTTCTTTCAACAGTTTGATTATAATGTGTCTCAATGTGAATCTCTGTGTGTATCTTTCTTAGAGCTTATTGAACCTTTTGGATGTATAATTTAATGTCTTTTATCAAATTTTGGAAGCTTTCAAAGCCAATATTTTGTCAAATATTATTTCCGTCCCTTTCTGTCTCTCCTTTCTTTTTGGGACTCCCATTATTATATGTTGGTGTGCATGATGTCCCAACATGTGTGATGGTATGCATGATGTCTCGTTATTATACATTGAGATGCATGATGTTCTCTTAGGCTCTTTTCATTTTCCTTCTATTCTTTTTCTTTTTTTGAGGGGAGTTTTACTCATGTTGCCCAGGCTGGACTGCAGTGGCACGATCTCAGCTCACTGCAACCTCTGCCTCCTGGGTTCAAGTGATTCTCCTGCCTCCGCCTCCTGAGTAGCTGGGACTACAGGTATACGCCACCATGCTTGGCTAATTTTTGTATTTTTAGTAGAGATGGGGTTTCACCATGTTGGCCAGGCTGGTTTCGAACTCCTGACCTCAAGTAATATGCCTGCCTCAGCCCCCAAAGTTCTGGGATTACAGGCATGGGCCACCACGTGGGCCTGATCCCTTTTTGCAGTTTTAATCTCTTTGCTAATACTCTGTTTTTGTTAAAACATCATTCTCCTGGTTTCTTTTAACTCCTTGTTCATGGTTTCCTTTAGCTCATCAAGCATATTCAAAACTTATTTTGGGCCGGGAGCAGCAGCTTCATGCCTGTAATCCCAGCACTTTGAGAGGCTGAGGCGGGCAGATCACCTGAAGTCAGGAGTTCGAGACCAGGCTGGCCAACATGATAAAACCCCTTCTCTAATAAAAATACAAGAAAATTAGCTGGGCATGGTGGCGCACGCCTATAATCCCAGCTACTCTGGACGCTGAGGTGGGAGGATCACTTGAACCCAGGAGGCAGAGGTTGCAGTGAGCTGAGATCATGCCACCGCACTGCAGCCTGAGTGACAGACGGAGACTTTGTCTCAAAAGAAAAAAACAAACAAAAACCCTTACTTTGTCTAGCAAGTCCAATATCTGTGCTTCCTCAGGGAGTTTCTGTTAATGTCTTCTGTGGATGGGCCATAGTTTTTGTTTCTTGGTGGGTTTCATGGTTTTATTTTATTTTATTTTTTGAGACGATGTCTCTCTTTCTCCCAGGCTGGAGTACAGTGGTGCGATCTTGGCTCACTGCAACCTCTGCCTCCCTGGTTCAAGTGATGCTTGTGCTTCAGCCTCCCGAGTAGCTGGGATTACAGGCGTATGGCACCAACTCTGGCTAATTTTTGTATTTTTAGTACAGACGGGGTTTCGCCATGTTGGCCAGGCTGGTCTTGAACTCCTGACCTCAGGTGATCCATCTGCCTCAGCCTCTTAAAGTACTGGGATTAGAGCTGTGAGCCACCGCACCCAGCCAGGTTTTGTGATTTTGTTGTTGTTGTGGTTAAGAATTGGATATTTTAATGTGGTGGTAACTCTGGAAATCAGATTCTTCTCATTCCTCAGAGTTTATTTTTGTTGCTTGCCGTGGACTATGGCTGTTTGTGTTTGGACTTGCAAAAATTATTTTTGTAAAGTTGATGTTTGTCATGTGTGATTTCTGAAGTCTCTGTTCCATTAGCTTGTGTTCAGCTAGTATTTTGATAGGGATTTCCTTGAATGCCAAGAGCCTAAATAAATAATTAAAATAAAGGAGGAAAAACAAAAAGAAGAAAGGAAAAAAGGGAAAGAAGAAACCCCTTTCTCAGCCTTTGTGGATTGTCTCTGTTTGGGGACATTCCTTCATCACTTGGTAAGGTCATTTACGACTGTGCCTTAGTTTTTACTTTCTGTTTGTATTGAGCCTAGAGGTCAGCCACAGTATTCTTGGGTCTTTGCTGAGCATGTGTCCTGCCCTGAGCATACCCATGACTTTCTGAATTTCATAGTATATATGATGCTTTTAAATGTCCTAATTTCTCTAAGAAACATTCTCCCTTCGCCAGCCTTTTCTTTTAGGCTTTTGTTACTTTACTGTTTGCCTCACCTAAAGTCTTTTGCCCCAGGTGGCTGCACATCTTTTCTTTTACTTATAATGTTTTGGAAGAACGTCCCCTGTTTTTCTGCCCTGAGTGAGATCTGAATTAGGTGAAACAGACAAGCGCCTTGTGTCAGTTCTTGGGATGGTTAATATTAGTTGTCAACTTGATTGGGTTGAAGGATGCCTAGATAGCTGGTAGAGTATTGTTTCTGGGTGTGTCTGTGAGGGTGTTGCCAGAGGAGGTTAACATTTGAGTCAGTGGCCTGGGAGAGGAAGATTTACCCTCAGTGTGGGTGGGCACCATTCAGTCAGCTGCCAGTGCAGCTAGAACAAAGCAGGAAGAAGGTGGGGTAACCTGGCTTGCTAAATCTTCTGGCTTTCATCTTTCTCCCATGCTGGATGCTTCCTGTCCTCGGACATCAGACTCCAGGTTCTTCGGCCTTTGGACTCTTGGACTTACATCAGTGGTTTGCCGGGGGCTCCTGGGCCTTTGGTCACAGACTGAAGGCTGCACTGTCGTCTTCCCTACTTTTGAGGCTTTTTGACTTGGACTAAGCCACTACTGGCTTCCTTCCTCCTCAGCTTGCAGACGGCCTATTGTGAGACTTCACCTCGTGATCATGTGAGTCAATTCTCCCTAATAAATTCTCTTTCATTTATACATATATCCTGTTAGTTCTGTCCCTCTGGAGAACACTGACTAATACAATTTTTAAGGCTGGCCCCAGAAACAAACATAGTTCTTGAGAATACGATCTCTTCTGCTTTCTTCAGAACCAGGGACCAGTATCCCACAGTGGAAATTCAGGCGGCTGACTTTGAGCCTGCCACTAAACCAGGTTGGGAGATGATACAAGGGAAAGTAAAAATGTCACAAGACTCTCATTTTAAAGGTGACTGTTTAAAGTCGCTTTTTTTTTTTTTTTTAAGTTCAGTGTTTACATGGTTGCTGTAAACCTTTGACTATTTTCTAGCATACTGAAAAATTTGATTCTGATAGTTTTCTCTTGATTTTTTGATGTTACTGTGGAAGAACTGGCCCTTGGTTTACCTACTCCATTTCCTGCTGATATCACTCCCAAAAGGGGGAAGTTAGTTTGAATATGTTGAATTTGAGGTACTATGAGAAGGCCCAGTGAATATATCTCACAGGTAATTAGGTATAAGAGCTTGAATCTTTCTTTCTAAGAGAGGAGATTTGAGCTACAAATATGAACTGAGATGTCACCTGCTTATCATGGAAAATGCAAGAGTGTTTAAGATCATCAGGGAGAGTTCCAGGGCATACCACCATAGATGAGTTCACAGTAGAGGCAGAAAACCAACGGGCACAAAGTACAAGGAAAACCAGGAGCCTGTGGTACAATGAAAGGTGTTCTTATCATAAGTTATTTTAGTAGAATGGTGACATTTGAATGAAAAGAAAAAGGGAATTAGATAGCGATTAGGAGGTGATATAAGGTGAAAGACTTCTTTTTACTCTTTTATATGGACAGGAGATTTGAACATTAGGTTTGGAGTTGTGGGAGGACCTGTGGAGAGAATAGAGTAGAACAGGGATGAATGATGGAGCAGAGTCTTAGAGGAGAACAGAGGAATAGAGTTAAGAGCACAAATAGAGTTGACTTTCAGTAGATGTTGGGACATTTCGATTTTTAAGACTGGAGATAAAGTGAGAGATAGGTAAGTATGTAGAGTTTTTTTTTTTTTTTTTTTTGAGATGGAGTCTTGCTCTGTCACCCAGACTGGAGTGCAATGGCCCAATCTCAGCTCACTGCAACCTCTGCCTCCTGGGTTCAAGTGATTCTCTCACCTCAGCCTCCCGAGTAGCTGAGATTACAGGCGTACACCACCACACCCAGCTAATTTTTGTATTTTTAGTAGAGTTGGGGTTTCACCATGTTGGCCAGGCTGGTCTCGAACTCCTGACCTCAGGTGATCCGCCCACCTCGGCCTCCCAAAGTGCTGGGATTACGGGCATGAGCCACTGTGTCTAGCCTATTTTTAGTTTTTATTTATTTTTTATTTTTTCAAGACAGGGTCTTGCTCTGTCACCCAGGCTGGAGTGCAGTAGCATGATCATGGCTCACTGCAGCCTCAACCTCCTTAGCTCAAGTGATCCTCCCAACTCAACCTCTTCAGTAGCTTGGACTGCAGGTGTACACCACCACACCTGGCTAATTTATTTATTTACTTGTAGAAATGGGGTCTCGCTGTGTTGCCTAGGCTGATGTAGAGAAGTTTATAAGTGGGAATTGGAAAGCTGAGGGAAAGTGTACTGCATGGATTAACTTTTTTTTTTGATGAGCAGGAAAGATAATCTCTTCAGTAAGTTGGGCTGTGATGAAGTAGAGTTTGAAGGGAGTGATGAAGTCCTGGAATAGTTACTCCAGATAATGAAAGAGTGAGCTGGCCAAGGATAAGAAAAGTAATTGTCAGATTGAAGACTCAGCTGAGGTTGGAGACTGAAATTGAAATGGCACTATCATGACCACTTGTCATTTCTCTAGCAGGTTAACATCGACTACAACTTGAGTATATGCTTGGGGCTTGCTTGGCAAATGAGAGAAAAGGATAGAGTGAAATGGATTATAGGGGTCTGTTGCAAGAATAGTTAAGATGTTCAACCATATAATCCATTTTGCATAGATAGGAAAGGTAAAGGAGTGGCTGATAGATGAGAAAATGGAGGGATTTTAGGATTGTTTGGTTTAATTAAATTGAGGAGTAAATAGGTGGAGTGCAAGAAAGGGAAGGTGACTGGCGGAGTAACAGACTGTTATCATAGGATGAGACATTTGAATTTTATTTCAGAAATGAAGCACTTCTAGGTGATGGATGATAAAGTTCAGGATGTGGCCCTGGGAGCTTGTGTGTCAAAGTGAAATGGAGCTAAAGGTCATTGGTTATTTATTTATTTATTTATTTTTTAAGGAGGTCAGAGAACTGTAAGGCTAGGTTGTTGGTTGAATATCTTATATGCTCCCTGAAGCCAGACTCATGGAATTACTTGGGATAGAGAAAGAGACTGAATCTTGTGCCAACATTTTAAATGAATGTGACAATTATTAATATTAGTTAATAACCAACAGTGGATGCTACCTTGCCAAGTTAATTTTTCTTAGATAATTAGTTGTTTAATGTGGAGATCATGCTATGGTCAGTTTATTGAGAAAAGCAGAATATTAAGTTAGGAAAATGAAACCCATATAAGCACTGTTCATACCATAAATTTATTATGTGAATATTTACTAAATTCTTATTCTGGGACTTGAAGTTGCTTGCAGCCAAGGGGAAGAGACAAATTTCTAAACAGATAATTGATATAGTGTGCTCAATGTTACAGTAAAGCAGTGGTGTTGTGGGAAGGATATATCCCAAAACCCATTGGGATGGGCAAGAAAATATCAGAACTTCTACTTACATTTATCTATTCATTGTATGTACTTTCGTTATAATTTGTTAATACAAAAGATTTCAGACAATATAAAAGCATAGATAAAATACAAAAACACTAATGTTCCTGGCATTTAAGAAATAAAATATTACAGATGTAATTGAAAGCTTGCTGTGGGCCGGGCATGGTGGCTTACGTCTGTAATCCTAGCACTTTGGGAGGCCGAGCTGGGCAGATTGCCTGAGCTCAGGAGTTCAAGACCAGCCTGGGTAACACAGTGAAACCCTGTCTCTACTAAAAAACACAAAAAATTAGCTGGTTGTGGCAGCATGCACCTGTACTCCCAGCTACTTGGGAGGCTGTGGCAGGAGAATGGCTTGAACCTGGGAGGTGGAAGTTGCAGTGAGCCCAGATTGCGCCACTGCACTCCAGCCTGGGCGACAGAGCGAGACTCCATCTCAAAAAAAAAAAAGGAAAGCTTGCTGTGTAGCCTTCCCTAATCCCATTTCCCTTCCTTTTTCTCTTTCCTCCCCACACTGAATTTATTATTCACCATTCTCATTAGTGTTTACCAATATTGCATGTTTTTGAACCTTTAAGATTGTTTCATACTGTTGTTATCTTTCTATGATTTGCTTTCACTCAACACTTATTTTAAGATTTTCAACATTGACACATTTAGTTCAAGTTAATTCATTTTTCCTGCTGTATCGTATTCTATTGTGATTATTCTGTAATTTCCTTCTTAATTCTTGTGATGATAGATATTGAAATTGCTCCAATTTTTCCTATTATAAAATTTCAGTTGTCAATTGCTGCATAAGGAATAGCCCTAAAATTTAGTGACTGAAAACAGCAAACATTTATCATCTCATGGTTTCTGTGGGTTAGATAGCTAGACATAGTTTAGCAGGGTGCCGCTGTGTTTAGTTTCTCACAAGATTTCAGTCAGGTGACAGTGGGCTGCAGTTATCTCGAGAGTCACTTGGGGGAGGGTTTGCCTCTCTGCCCACTCACATGACTATTGACAGTACTCAGGTCCTCACTGACTGATGGCCAGAGACATCAGTTCTTCCCTACTTGGGCCCCCCATTTTAGGGCAGCTTACAGCATGGCAGCTGGCTTCCCTCAGAGTGAGTGAGTGAGTGAGACAGGGAACCCAATTTGGAAGTCACAGTGTTTTTGTAACCTAATCTTGGAATCCCATTACTTCTGCCATATTCTGTTTGGTAGGGTGAAGTCATTAAGATCAGTCCATGCTCAAGGGGAGGCTACTACATAGGGTGTGAATAGTAGGCAGTGGGACCATTGGAGCCTTCTTAGAGGCTGCCTACCACTCTGGGTGAAAGGGTACACATCATCCATTTTATTATTTAATAGTTATTATGAAATATTCCTATTGTGGCTATTCTAATGTATACTTTCCTAAAAAGTAAGAATTTAAGCTTTACTAATGTTTAAAATAGGAATCAATATTGGTGGTTTGTGTGTTAGAAGCTTACTTAGAGCATTCAGGATTGAGAAGAAATAGTGGGAGTTCCAGGTTTGTTTTGATAGATTACCACTTTCTGTTCCTGGTTGGGAGTATTTGTATTTTGTAGATGTAACTAAACTGATGCTCATCAAATGGACAAGTTATCTGAAGACATCTGCAAAGAAATACATGGATTAAAATAAGAGGAATAATGTAAGTGTATAATAAGAAAGTGGGAGAAATGATACTTCTACTCTTGATATAAGCTCTTAGTCAACTGTGTATGAGGGAAAGATAATTTTGATCTCTAATATCTGACAGAAAGCCATCCAAAGCATTAAAATTGCAGAGACTATTTCTTTCTTTCTTTCTTTTGAGACAGTCTTGCTCTGTCACCCAGGCTGGAGTGTGGTAGCACGATCTCAGCTCACTGCAACCTCTACCTCCCGGGTTCAAGTGATTCTCGTGCTTCAGCCTCCCTAGCAGCTGGGACTACAGGCATGCACCACCACGCCTGGCTAATTTTTTGTATTTTTAGTAGAGATGGGGTTTCGCCATTTTGTCCAGCTGGTCTTGAACTCCCGAGCTCAGGCAATCTGCTCGCCTCAGCCTCTCAAAGTGCTGGGATTACAGGTATGAACCACTGTGCCTGGCCAACTATTTCTTTATAATTTAATTTAATTTTTTTAAAACAGAGTCCCGCTCTGTCACCCAGGCTGGAGTGCAGTGGCACAATAATAGGTTATTGCAGCCTCAAATTCCTGAATTCCAGTGATTCTTTTGCTTCAGCCTCCCCAGTGGCTGGGACTACAGTTGTGCACCATCATGCCTGGCTAATTTTTATTTTTTGTAGAGATGGAGTCTTACTATGTTGCCCGGACTGGTCTTGAACTTCTGGCCTGGAGTGATCCTCTCAAAGTGTTGGGATTATAGGTGTGAGCCACCGTTCCCTGCTGAATTCAATTGTAGTCTTTATAATTATTACCACCATTGTTAACAATGAACCTTACCCTAATTTTTTTTTTTTTTTTTTTTTGAGACAGAATCTTGCTCTGTTGCCCAGGCTGGAATATAGTGGTGCAATCTTGGCTCACTGCAACTTCTGCCTCCTGGGTTCAAGCAGTTCTCCCTGCCTCAGCCTCCCGAGTAGCTGGGATTACAGGTGCCTGCCACTATGCCTGGCTAATTTTTGTATTTTTTAGTAGAGACGGGGATTTGCCATTTTGGCCAGGCTAGTCTTGAACTCCTGACTTCAGGTGATCCACCTGCCTTGGCCTCCCAAAGTGCTGGGATTACAGGCATGAGACACCATGCCCGGCCACCGTAATTGTATATTAATAGTGCCTTAAGATGTTAGCTAATAATTGTAGTACACATACATTTTTATCTATCTATCTATCTATCTATCTATCTATCTATCTATCTATCTATCTATCTATCTATGTATCTGTGTCAATCATCTGTCATCTGTCTATCTATCTAGCTAGGATTTGTATCCCCACTTGAATCTCGTGTCAAATTGTGATCCCTGATGTTGGAGGAGGGGCTTGGTGGCAGGTGATTGCATCATGGGGGGAGATTTCCCTCTTGCTGTTCTTATGGTAGTGAGTGAGTTCTCACGAGATCTGGTTATTTAAAAGTATGTAGCACCTCCCCCTGCCCTCTCTTCCTCCTGTGCTCTCTCTTCCTCCTGTTCTGGTCGTGTAAGATGTGCCTGCTTCCCCTTTGCCTTGTGCCATGATTTAAGTTTCCTAGGCTGGGCGCGGTGGCTCACGCCTGTAATCCCAGCACTTTGGGAGGCCGAGGCGGGAGGATCACAGGGTCAGGAGTTCGAGACTATCCTGGCTAACACGGTGAAACCCCGTCTCTACTGAAAATAGAAAAAAATTAGCCGGGCGTGGTGGCAGGTGCCTGTAGTCCCAGCTACTCGGGAGGCTGAGGCAGGAGAATGGCGTGAACCCGGGAGGCAGAGGTTGCAGACTCCGTCTCAAAAAAAAAAAAAAAAAAAGTTTCCTTAAGCCTCTCCAGCCGTGCTTCCCATACAGCCTGTGGAACTGTGAGTCAGTTAAACCTCTTTGTTTTTATAAATTATCCAGTCTTAGGTAGTTCCTTATAGCAGTGAGAGAATGGATTAATACTACACACACACACACACACACACACACACACACACACACACACACGCACGCATATAAATAAATAAATATTGGAGAGTACGTGATCAAATCTGTAGACTCTTATACTAGAATCCTAGACGTAGGAAAAGAATACTGTGGGAGTAAAGAGGAGGGAGCAACTAACTGCCTAAAGGAAGTCAGGAAAGGCTGCACTAGAGGAGGTAGATTTTGAGCTGGGTCACAAAGGACAGAAAAAAGACCTTTTTGGTAGAGGAAACAGCATTTTCAAAGGAACAGATCCTTCAGGGTATGGCTCTTTGAAGATTGGTAATAACTTTTCTAGGTGCTTAGTGTCAGAAATATTAGGGGAGGTGAAGGAAAATGAGAATGGAGATGTAGGAGGTGGCCAGAAGGTAGGCTCTGTAGAGCTAGTGGAGATCAATTAAATAGGAAATTGACATGATCCACTAGAACTAAGGAGTCCCTTAGTTCCCTGATTGGAAACTGGCTAGTTTGGCCCATAGTGCTATCCTTTAGGTCAAGACTTCCAGAGCCAGCCTTAGCTTATAGCTCCCGGTGATAGGGAGCAGTGGTTTCCCATTGAGAATTTCAGGGCATTGTTTTAGTTTTTCATAAACAAAAAATTGGATGTGGATAAATTTTATTATTATTTAAATAGCTTTATTGAGGAATACTTAATTTTTTTTTTTTGAGTTGGAGTCTCACTCTGTTGCCCACGCTGGAGTGCAGTGGCACAATCTCTGCTCACTGCAACTCCGCCTCCTGGGTTCAAGCGATTCTCCTGCCTCAGCCTCCCGAGTAGCTGGGACTACAGGCGTGTGCCACCACGCCCGGCTAATTTTTGTATTTTTTAGTAGAGACCAGGTTTCACCATATTGGACAGGCTGGTCTTGAACTCCTGACCTTGTGATCCACCTGCCTTGGCCTCCCAAAGTGCTGGGATTACAAGCGTGAGCCACCGCGCCCGTCCGAGGTATACTTAATTTATGATAAACTGTGCATATTTAAAATGTACAATTTGATAAGTTTTAAAAAAATATATTGGCCAGTTACGGTGGCTCATGCCTGTAATCCCAGCACTTTGGGAGGCCGAGGTGGGCGGATCATGAGGTCAGGAGATCGAGACCATCCTGGCTAACATGGTGGAACCCTGTCTCTACTAAAAATACAAAAAATTAGCCGGCCGTGGTGGCGGGCGCCTGTAGTCCCAGCTACTCGGGATGCTGAGGCGGGAGAATGGCGTGAACCTGGGAGGCGGAGCTTGCAGTGAGGCAAGATTGCACCACCGCACTCCAGCCTGGGTGACAGAGTGAGACTCCATTTGGGGAGGGAAAAAAAAAAAAAAAAATATATATATATATATATATATATATATATATATATATATTTACTATTAAGTGGAAGTGGATCATCATAAAGGCTTTTTTCCTTTTTTTTTGGTTGACATGGAGTCTGACTCTGTCTGCCAGGTTGGAGTGCAGTGGCACGATCTCAGCTCACTGCATCCTTCGCCTCCCGGGTTCAAGCAATTCTCCTGCATCAGCCTCCCTAGTAGCTGGGATTACAGGTGCTGGCCACCACACCCAGCTAATTTTCATACTTTTAGTAGAGACGGGGTTTCACCATTTTGGCCTGGCTGGTCTTGAATTCCTGACCTCAGGTAATCCGCCTGCCTCGTCCTCCCAAAGTGCTGGGATTACAGGCACGAGCCACTGTGCCCTGTCAAAGTTGATAAGTTTTGACATAGGTAAATACCATCATTGCAGTTGGGATAATGAACATATCCATCAGGCCTAAAGTTTCTTTGTACCCTTTGGGTAAATTTTAAAAATGTAATACATTATATTAAAATAAATATATATAAAATAAAGCTATTATTGTAGGGAATTTAGTGAGTGATTGTATTTTAAAAACCTTTCCATTATGAAGATTTAAAAACATACAGAGAGAGTAATGTTATAAACTTCTGTGTACCCAATCACACAACTTAAATTTGTGTGATAACATTTTTAATCTTATAATGTTTACAATTTTTGTTTTCTTACAAATATGATGTTGTCTTACAAAAGCCTGATAAACTGAATTCTTAATTTTACAAATGAGGAAATTAAAATGTGGATAAATTGAATCGCTTGAAAAAATGTTTAAGTTATGGAAATGCGGGAGTTGATGAGGAGGAAAAAACATATTTTCTGCTTCTGTGTTTACTGGACCCTTGCTACTCAAAAGTGTTCTCTGTGGACTGGCAGCATGGCCATCACCTGGGAGCTTATTAAAACTGAAGATACTCACACCCCACCTCAGAACTACTGAATCAGAAATTGTATTTTAACAAGATTCCCAGGTGATCATATACACATTACAGTTTGAGAAGCTCAGTGTTAAGGCACATTGCCTCTTTGGGCAACAATGAAATTTTATAATTAAAAATCTTTCTTGAAGTGAGGTTGGTGAATGGGAAAAAAATTGGAAACCTGACTTTAGTTACTGCTCAGTTTCTATTATTGAATGATGCCCTATATGGTACCATGAGAAGTTAATTGGTTAGCTTTCCTATGTCACCATTTTCAATTTATTAAAAAAAAAAGATTCTGAGGACAAAATAACAAAACAATACCCTAAACAATTATAATTACTCATGTATGCCTTTTGTCAGGATTATGTTTGGTCTATGAAGGGAAAGTAGGAGACTCATGGCTGTTTTTTTTTTTTTTTTTAACAGTCCCATAAGTTAATAAAACAAATCAAAACTCAGAGTCCTCCTCCCACCCACCCACCTCAATTCCAAATATAACAAGGTTGGGCAACCAGAGGCAGAATTAAGCACTGTTCAGTGTGTACACCAAGAGAAGACCTCATGTTGTGTTCAATCTAGCTGGCTAGGCAACCCTTCCATTAGCCTGTTCCTAATGTTTGCACTGAATGAGCCATTGCGTTTTGAAAGCAACTCAAACTGAATTCAGTATTGATGCATTCACTTACCAACTTTTCTGCCTCTGGCAGAACAGCCTTTTACTAATGGTGGTGTACAAATAGCAGCCACTGGCTTCATCCTCACTCTCAATGAAGCCTTGTAATCCTACTTCTGTTGCCATATCCCTTATATGTACAGGCTCCATTATAATTCTGTTCTTTGCGCCCATGCTCCAGAAGCATTTTCTAGATGATTGTTATTCATTAATGGAAACCCTTTTGGTAGGGTCCCAGGTAAAAACCTGTGCAGGATTGAAGTGTATTCTGAGGTGCATTGTCTTATAGTAAGATATTAGCATCTTAACAAAGAGGAAGTATCCGTGCTGTTCTTCTGATTTGTAATGTTTTCACATATAGCACCTAGCTGGTATATCTTTTTACCTTTCCAGGGAAATTATTTGGTGGCTGAGAAAACATTTGATTCAGAATTTAGGAAAAGAGGTTCTACCAATTCTTTTTACTGCTATTATATTCTTTGTGATGAAAGCATATGCTCTAGAGTTAACCATTAAATAACTTTTAATGGTTCCAGTTTTACTAAGTCTTTGGGTTCTCAGGGTCTGGTATGTACTCAGTTCAACAATCATATACAACATGTAAACTGTAATGATTCCAACGATGCCTTATTGCATCTAAAGAAACCCATAAATCAGATTCCACTATTAATATATATTAGCAGAGGGCTTTACCCAGAGGCACTGTTTTGTTTCCTTGGTATTGACACTGTAAGACCATGGGCCATTAACACCAATACAATTTCTATTTTAATGCTAATGGAAATGGAAGATTTAAAAATAAAATTTTAAAAATTTAAAATAAACCTTTAATACATGAGGTCCCCCAGCAATTAGAAAATGATTTCTTTAAGTGGTGTCCTTTTTAAGAGTTGCATTGGAGCTTATGATATGAAAGATATAAAAACATGGTAGTTGTACATATATTGAGAAGTTGCTCAAAATTTGTATTGTCACTATTTTGAGCCATTTTTGGTGTAAGAGACTAAGAGTCCTCTTGCATATTTTTGAGTGTATTTAGTTCATTTGAGTCTTGACTCTTAGGTGTAAAGTCTAGCTTATCCTTTTGCAGTATTCTGCATGTCTATTTTCTTTATTTGCGGTTATACAATTAGTAATGTGCAGTGAAAATATGGTTAGTGTGGGAATAGCTCAGATTAAAATTAGAAACTGGACTTGGCATGTATGCAGTTCACTGCCCAGGGTTAAAGTGGATCTTCACCTTTCTCTCCTGGTGTTTTAGCTTTACTGATTATTTGAAACCATAGCAGTTAATATGCTTTAGCCTTTGCTTTTACAGACGAGAAATGGATCTTATACTTATATCACCAGGTTTCAAAACTATTTACACTAAGTGGGATGGTTTACTACCTCAGGGGTAGTGCATTAAGCCTATTGCTCTTGAGAATCCATTTTCATTTCTCCTCACCAATTGATGGGACAGATATGACAAGCCTTTAAAGTTGAGTGGAAATTTTCTGTGGGGCGGGCTGTTGTATTAAATTGTTCCTTACCACTATCATGGATGTTGTAAAGACTTGTGAGTGGGTAGCCTATGGCGAGGAAAAGAGATATATTGTCTGCAGTAGGGAGGCTGTAAGGTCTAATATATAGGGAATAATTCTCTTCCTATCTGCTATTTCCCTCTCCTTCTTTAAATCATAGGTTGAGCCCATCCACTCCAAGGAGATTTTCTTGATTAAACATCACTGAAAAGCATTAGTCAAGTTTCTTAATTGTATGTAATGCTGTGGGAGGTCTTTTTAAAAGCAGTTGTGTAGAGTCACTTTATATAATATATAAAAATATATAATACACCGTAAGGACTATAGTTAATGAGAGTGTCATATTAACTGTAGTCCTTATGGACGTACACACACACACATATTTCCTAATTTGCACCAATGCACTCTTATATTTAGATTTATCATATTTAAAAATTTAGATTTAGAATGTTAATGTTGGTTGTTGTTTGCAAGGCCTGAGATTACCTAATTCGTATGGTAACCACCCCCCAATAATTCTTGGTTGAAACACCCAGTTGCCATTATGCTAATGAACATTTATTTGTCTTATTTTTATTCATTTTAAAAAATCAACAGAATTATAATACTATAGTGACTAAGAAGAATGTTATGAGACGTTAATATGTTATATCAAAAGCAGAAATATATTTTAAAAAATGTTTTGAAATGAAATAATCCGTAACATAAAAAGCCTAGATTCTATTTTTGGGACATATTTAGAATGAAAAGTATTTGAAATAAGGAAGAAGTTTTCAGTAAAATTTAAATTACTAATCAGTAATGAAGTTTCCTTTATCTGCTGGAATTAGTTACATACTCTAAATCGTACTATATTCTGGCTCAATTTTTCACTCATTGAACTTACTTTACTTTTCAGAATGTCCTCATTTAAACTTTTTTTTTTAACAACTCATGGATTTGGTCTCTGAGTTACTTTACCTCTACTCAAGGTGAGTTATTTAATTCTCAGAAAATCAAATCAACACACTTAACCATGTTTGTGAAGATCAGAAGTTCTTTTTCATATAAGATGAATTTTATTGTGTATGTTTAAGGTATACAGTGTGATGTTATGAGATACATATAGTACACAGTAAAATGGTTACTGTAGTGAAACAAATTAACATGTACATCATCTCATATAGTTACCCATTTTCTCCCCTGTGGCAAGAACAGCTATAATGATTTATTTTGCAAAAATTCTGAGTACAGTACACTATTATTAACTATAGTCCTTATATTGTACATTGGGTATTTAGACTTGTTCATCCTACATATCTGGGGTCAGGAAATCTTAAGGAAAATTTAATATGCTTTCTCCTCCAAGTATATAAGAGACCAGAAGCAAAACATTAACAGTAACAATAGCAAGAAAGTTTGTGAAATCAAAAATAATCCTTGAGAATGCACATCCAGGCATGAAGCAGTTTTTATTTATCATAGACTGTGAGAGAAATAGCAACTGGTTTCATTTTTGTTGGTCCTGCTGCTGTTTCACAGATTTCAGTGTGGCTTTTTACAATGCATTTCTGGGGAACAAAGTTCAGTATAGTCTAAATGCAAACATATGTTTCTGTATATAAAGCAAGTATTTTAATACATTATTATTACTTGAGCTAATAACAAATAGTCATCTGTCAATGAGCTAAAAAGGTACAAAGTTCACAGTAATTCTCAGATAGCTTAATAATTACCCAGACAGCTTGTTGTTAGAAAAGCTGTTCAAATCTAGGATTATGAAATATACTGATGGCTATTTTACTCCCATGGAGTTTCAAAAGATTGTTGGTACATTTGTCTATAATTACACACAAGTTCTCAGTCATTATTAATGAAATTTGTATTCTAAGCCACAATTGTTACTACTTATACATTTTACTGGCTTTTTCTTACATCTCCCACCCACCAGCCCCTTGATGTTGATTGTTAAACCCCTACTAAGGATCCTTTTCTTCTCTTCCTCTTATCCCCACCTCCCATTTCTTAAAAAAAGAAAATAATTTTTTAGAATAGTATGGTGATTGTTTACATTTGTTTTTCAACAAATGATTACTGAATAAAGGCATTTCTTTGAGTTCTGGAAACTTCTAGAGGGAAGAAGTGGGTGATAGAGGTAATTAACTCTACAAAAAATAGAACCTTTAATGTATTTTCTTAATTTTCTAATTATTGTTTCATTATATCATGCCCTTATGTCTTCCTGGTAACACATATATATGAACTTACCATAGCAGCTGTGGTAGGTAATGGACTCTTAAAAGTTATGTTTGGATATAACTAAGCAAATGTATATTTGTTCCCTTCTAATGAAATTACTTTTAACTGCCATCTTACAAAACAAACAAAAAACAGTCCCCAGTTTGTTTAACTACATTATTTAATATACATTGTTAAATAATATATACATATATAAGACTTTAATATTAATTTTAAAAAATAGCTATTAGAATGAATTTTACTCTTAAGGTTTTATTTCCATTCTTAAAAATATGTAATTGGGTATATATACATTTAGCTTTTAAATTTCCTGATGTTTTTGGGGTTGTCTGTTGTTTAGTAATCATAAAACTTTGTTACATCTCCATTCTGATATTAAATCACCATTCATCCTGAAGTTAAATGTTTCAGTTATTTCTTTGTTCTTTTCACATTAAGGGAATGTGTTTTATGTTGTGATGCAGTATGGAGATGACCAGAAGTAACAATAATTAAAGAAGCAGGCCGGTTCAGTGGTTCAGGCTTGTAATCCTAGCACTTTGGGGGCCAAGGCGGGCGGATCATGTGAGTCTAGGAGTTTGAGACCAGCCTGGGCAACATGGCGAAACTCCGTCTCTACAAAATGTTATCTGGGTGTGGTGGCGTGCACGCTGTAGTTCCAGCTACTCCGGAGGCTGAGGTGGGATGATTTCTTGAGCCCAGGGGGTCAAGGCTGTAGTGAGCCATGGTTGTGCCACTGCACTCCGGCCTGGGTAACAGAGCAAGACCCTGTCTCAAAACAAACAGACAAACCTCTTATTTTAGGAAGGGTTTGTTGACTACTTAAGTGTGAACATTTTTTCTTCTCTAAAATATTGCATTATAGTACAATATAAATATAAAATAAGCATTATAGTATGGACAACATTTTCTTTTCCTGGGCATGGATGTAATTACATGAAGACATGTAGAGCAGATTCAGCATTAGCAGATAATTCTCTATTTTGAAAGGCATATAAGATCCAGTTTATAGAATAAGGTAAAAATGTCATGAGCTAGAATTTAGTGGTAATTTTCTATGTGTTTATAATATCTTTGATCCACAGAACTGAGTTTTCACATCCTTCTAAATCAGGGAAACTGTACTCTTTAAATTCAATTCTGTCTAATTTTTGGCACTTTATTTTCCAGGATATATATATATTCAGTGTATTTTTCTTGATTTCCTCTTGGGAGGTGAAGCCTCACAAATCAAGGGACTGCATTGTTTCAGCAATACTTATTATTGTAATTATTAATTCAATTATTTTTATGACAGTAATAATAATTGTAGTAATAAATGCTACAAGATATTTGATGTTAAAGCAGTTATAATAAATAGACCATCAGATCTTAACAATTTGATGTTTGGTTTTTGCTTCAACTATGAACTCAGTGGTGCTTACTGATCTGATAGAGAGATGTTCCACTTCAAAGAAACATCACAGATTTCTACTGAAAAGATAAGTAAGGGTGTGATGTCAACAAAAGAGGTTGTATATATCAATAATGAGCAAAAGCCAAATTAAGCCAGTCACAGATTCCTGTCTCAAATTGCTCATGGAATGAAATAGGGTATAAATAATTATTTAGAGTACCTCAGTGGTATATATTCTACTAAGAAACTCTTGGGAGTTCTTACACTGTAATGTTGGTTCAGAAAACAGTACTTTATTAATCTTATAACCCTAAATTCTATGCTTAGCAGTAAATTATTGTGCCAATAAAGAGTTTTTCTATTATTATACCTATTTAGTACCTTACTACATGGAAAACTCTGCTATTCCTCAACATAAATCTGTTAACCAGCATTATCCCAACACCTCAGTGAAACAAACTGGTTGGAATGGCTGCTGCTAGTGGAGAGAATTTCTCTATCCAGGAGAAGTTTTTTTTTTTATAGCTTCATGGGATATTTACTAACTAAACATTTTAATGTATAAGTTGTATTCTTTCTTTTACTTAAAGGTTTTAGGAGGAACACTAATCTGAGCGCTTGGAATTATTATTATTATTTTTTTTGAGACAGAGTTTCCTTCTTGTGGCCCGAGCTAGAGTGCAATGGCATGACCTCGGCTCACTGAAACCTCTACCTCCAGGTTCAAGTGATTCTCCTACCTCAGTGTCTCCAGTAACTGGGATTACAGGCGCCCGCCACCATGCCTGGCTAATTTTTGTATTTTTAGTAGAGACGGGATTTCACCGTGTTGGCCAGGCTGATCTCGAACTCCTGACGTCAGGTGATCCTCCCTCATTGGCCCCCCAGTGTTGGGATTACAGGCATGAGCCACCGTGCTTGGCCTGGAATTAATTTTTATTTGAAGTTATTCTGTATCTCCAGTGTTGGCATATGCTAGACATTCAATGAATATTTGTTGATTTAACTCTGTAGCTCCTTCTATTATGAACTAAATAAGATGCATTTGTGTATATTAACATTAGATTAATATGAACAATGAAATACCTTGCATATCCTTTTGATTTTGAAGTACTTCTCTGTTTTCATCCTGCCAAATTTTCTGCCGGGCTTCAGGCTGCCGAATTAGGCTGCCTTGTCTTCAGCAAAATTCCATTGGTGTATCTGTCTATATAAGACACAGCACTGTTTATTCTGGCATAGGAAAAATTTTTGTGTCATTCTTATATTTTTCTTGCCTACAACTCTGGCTCCTTTTATTTTATGGAGCTTTGGGAATGACTAAGTAAAATTATTTCCTTCAAAAATTAGCATATGATTTCCAAGCATTTTGATATATTTGTTACCATAAATTTTTCCATTATTAACCAAAGACCATAAAATTACAAACACCTTTTCACATAAGAAAATGCTGTTCCTGATAAAGGTTTTTTGCAGAAATTTCTCTCCCTTCTCTCATAATAAAATTAGTGATGTATGTTATTGTGTGATATGTTTTTTCACATTCCATCTTTTTGTATTTGAAACTGGTAAATTCTCCAGCATTTCCCCTCATAGCTTGCATGCGTTCTTCACCTAGTTTTGTAAAAAGGTTTTTTCCTCTTAAATGTTTATATGAACATGTATACACATACACACACACACACACACACACACACACACATATTCTTAACTTTCTGAATCATTTATAAGTTGCAGACTTGGTATGGTTAAAACCAAAAACTCCAGTGTATATTTCATTTTTTTGAGGTTAAGAAAATTTATTTTCGGCTAGGTGTGGTGGCTCATGCTTGTAATCCCAGCACTTTGGGAGGCTGAGGCAGGAGGATCACTTGAGCCTGGGTGAGTCCTGATTGTGCCACTGCACCCAGCCTAGGTAACAAGAATGAAATCCTATCTCAACAACAACAATAACAGCAAAACTTATTTTTATTCCTAATTTTATAATAATTTTGCATTTCAACTTTTATTTTAGATTCAGGGGGTACACGTGCAGGTTTGTGACACAGGTATATTGCGTGATGCTGAGGTTTGGGGTTGATCTTGTCACCCAGATAGTGAACACAGTACCCACTAGGTAGTTTTTCAGCCCCCGTCCCCACCCACCCCCCTCTAGTAGTCCCTAGTGTCTGTTGTTCCCATCTTTATGTTCATGTGTATATAATGTTTAGCTTCTACTTGTGAGAACATCAGTGCATATTTTTTTTTTTTTTAAAGACAGGGTCTCATTCCGTTGCCCAGTGTGGAGTTCAGTAGCATGGTCATGGCTCACTGCAGCCTCCACCTCCCCAGGCTCAGGTAATTCTCCCACCTCAGCCTCCCAAGTAGCTGAGACTACAAGCACACACCACCAGGCCTAGCTAATTTTCGTATTTTTTGTAGAGACAGGGTTTCACTGTGTTGCCCAGGCTGGTCTCAAACTCCTGGGTTCAAGCCATCCGCCTGCTCAGGCCTCCCAAAGTGTTGGGATTATAGGCATTAGCAACTGTGCCTGGCCAATACATTTTTTTTTGTTTGTTTTTTTGAGACAGAGTCTCTCTCCGTTGCCCAGGCTGGGGTGCAGTGGTGCGATCTCGGCCCAGTGCAACCTCCGCCTCCCGGGTTCAAGCAATTCTCCTGCTTCAGCCTCCCGAGTAGCTGGGATTACAGGTGCATGCCACCACACCCGGGTAATTTTTGTACTTTTAGTAGAGACAAGGTTTCCCCATATCGGTCATACTGGTCTTGAACTCTTGACCTCAGGTGATCTGCCCGCCTCGGCCTCCCAAAGTGCTGGGATTACAGGCATGAGCCACCGTGCCTGGCTGCATATTTTTTAGAAGATACAATGATACTCTGTTTTATAACCATAACACAATTATTAAAATCAGGAATTTATTATCTGTAGACCTTATTTCAGTGATTTTTCCCACTAATGTCTTTTTTTTTTTTTTTTTTTTTTTGAGTCAGAGTCTCGCTGTGTCGCCCAGGCTGGAGTGCAGTGGTGCGATCTCCCCTCACTGCAAACTGCCTCAGGTGATCCTCCCTCCCACCTCAGCTTCCTGAGTAGTTAGGATTATAGGCACGGGCCACCATGCCTGGCTAATTTTTGTATTTTTAGTAGAGACGGGGTTTCATCATGTTGGCCAGGCTGGTCTTGAACTCCTGACCTCAAGTGATCCACCCGCCTCAGCCTCCCAAAGTGCTGGGATTACAGGCATGAGCCACTGTGCCCGGCCCCCACTGATGTCTTTTATAAGAAAAGTAAAAGTAAAAAAAAAAATTATTTTCCAGGATTCAAAGTATGAACATGAACTACATTTAGTTTTTATGCCACTTTTGTCTCCTTTAACTTGGAACAATTCCTTAACCTCTTTGTCATGACCTTGGCATAAAAAAATGGGCCATTTATTTTTTAGACTATGCTTTCAATCCAGGATTTTCTGATGTTTTCTTATAATTAAATTGAAGTTATACTGTTTTGGGAGGAATATCACAAGAATGATGCTTTGTCCTCAGTCATTAGATCAAGAGGCATATGATGTCACTTTGTCATATTACTAGTCATACTTTGATCACTACTCTCATTTATTTTTTACACGTTTATTGAAGTGTAATAGACATACAATAAACTGTACTCATCTACCTCTAATTTTTAATATAACTGATGAGTAAAGTTAATGACCTTAGAGTGTAGTCTTATGAACTCTCTGTTTGAATTACCAGAACCTTATGAAATGTCAGGGCCATGTGCTAGCCTGGTTTGCTAGCAAAGTCAGTGTAGACTCTACATGTCATAAAAGGTGAATAACTGGTGTAAAAGAAGAGCAGGCTTTCTGACTTTGGGGTCTTTATCTAGTCTGAATGTTGAGCATCTTTGTTGTGATTTTATAGCTTCTTCATCTCTTGCTACATTTGCTGTCATGAGTTTTCATGTCAGTAGCCTACTCTCAGATCAGTCTTGGGGATAACAAAAGTTACTAGAAATGGTGAAGACTAAATAGGTTATAGACTATATGTAGGTAATCAGTGGTAGGGTTTATAAATATAGAGTTTATTCAGTGTTAGATAGCTAAGAGTTATAAAGATTCTTAGGTCTATGCATTTCTTGGGAAAATTCATAAAGGAGTTTCAAAGTTGGAAGAAATCTTAAGTGTCACAATCCAGAGCTTTTCAAGGTATATGAGCTATTGAGCCTCTTAGCTCTCTGGGTGGCTGGGCTCATCCTGGGATGGCTAAGCCCTTGTGCTGGTCACCTGTGGCTGCAAGCATTCTTGTCTGTTTATCGTAGTGTGCTGTACAAAACCATTTTCTAGGGACACCGTGACATGAAGGGATTATAAGGAGACTGTCTTTGTCCAGCAACCCATTTCATGTTAAAATCTCCTGTCCCATCTCTGCTAAATGATGATTTAGTGTAGCCATTTATTCAACAAATATTTGATACAAATTATGTGCCAGGCACTGTGCTAGACTTAAGGAAAAGAGCAATAAAGAAGACAGGTGGGCGTGGTGGCTCATGCCTGTAATACCAGCACTTTGAGAGGCCGAGGCAGGTGGATCACCTGAGGTCAGGAGTTCAAGACCAGCCTGGAGCCTAGCCAACATGGTGAAACCCCATCTTTACTAAAAATGCAAAAAATTAGCTGGGCGAGGTGGTGGGTACCTGTAATCCCAGCTACTTGGGTGGCTGAGGCAGGAGAATTGCTTGAACCTGGGAGACGGAGGTTGCTGTGAGCTGAGATCATGCCACTGCACTCCAGCCTGGGTGACAAGAGCAAGGCTCTGTCTTAAAAAAAAAAAAAAAAAAAGAAGAAGAAGAGGAAGAAGACAGATAAGCTTCTCATTGAGCTTTTATATTTTGTTGGGGGAACATAGACAAAATCCAAGTATATCAACAGACTGATGAAAGAGATACTAATTGAGGCCACTTTAGATGGGTTGTTAAAAGAAAATATTTTTTTGAGGCGGTATCATTTCACTGAGACTGGTGGATGAGAAGGAGCAGGCTTAAAAAAAAAAAACTGGGAGAAGAGCGTTCCAGGAAGAGGGACTGCCAAGTGCACAGGCCTGGCTGTGGTAAGGATTTGTTGGACTTGAGGAACAGAGTGGATGCCTTTGGGATTAGAGTGTAGTGTGTGAGGGGAAGAATAGTATGAGATGAGGTTGGGCAGATGAATAGGAGCCATGTGATGCAGGGGGTTCTGGGCAGAGTGAGGAATTTGGATTTTGTTCCATGCAGTGGGAAGCGTGTGAAGGGTTTTTAACAGGGGAGGCACATAGGCTCATTTTTTAAAAAGATGGTTTTGACTTTTGAATGAATGGATTTTAGGAGGCCAAAAAATGAAAACAATGTGCCACTTGGAGGCTATGGTAGTCCCAGTGAGAGATGATGGTGGCCCAGACTAGACTGATAGCAGTAAAGACGGAGAGAAATGGATGGATTAATGAGATGTTTAGTAATAGAACTTGGAGACGGAACTTGGAAATATGGTTGCTTGGAAGGAAGGAGTCAAGAATGAATCTTGGAGAATTCTGGCATGAACACTTGGTTAAATGATGGTGCCTTTCCCTAAAATAGAAAGTACAGTGGGAATAATAGGTTTTGGGGTGGGAGAGGGAGAAATGATGAATTCCATTTTGAGCATGTTAAGTTTGGATTGCCTGTGGTTCATTAATTTATTCAAGAAATATTTATTAAGGTTCTGTGGTATGCCAGGCACTATTCTATACCCATAGGAATGAAGGAAACAGATAAAATTTCTTATCCTAATAGAGCTTAGCTTGCAATGGGAGAAATGTAATAAGCCAAATAAGTTTTTATTTCTATATATCTATGTATCCATCTCTATATCTGTGTAAATGTATGATAACTGCTTGGAGAAAAACAAGGAAGTGTCAGAGAGGTGGTGTTGAAATTTTAAAATGTTTAATAGGTGACTAGAGACCAGCCTTACTTGAGAAGATGACTTTTGATCTCATATCTGAAGAAAATCAAATAGGCATGCATATATCCAGGGAAAGGGCACTTCAGGCAGAAGGAAGAGCAAATGTAAAGGTTCTGTGGTAGGAGCATGCTTGTGAAGTTAGAGGAACAGTGAAGAGACTAGGTGGCTGGAGCAGAGGGAGGGAGGGAGAGTAGGAGGAAATGGGTATTGTCTTAGTCTGTTTGTGCTACTGTAAAAAAATATCTGAGACCGGGTAATTTATAAAGAGTAAATTTCTTTTTCACAGTTCTGGAGGATGGGAGGTTCACGATCAAGATGCTGCCAGGTTCGGTGTCTGGTCAGGGCCAGGCTTCTGCTTCCAGGATGGCACCTTGCATGCTGTCTGTTCACATGGTGGAAGGGCAAAAAGGGGGCCTAGCTTGCTTTCTGCAGGCCTCTTATAAGAGCACTAAACCATTTGTGATGGCAGAGCCTGTGTGGCCTCATCACCTTCCAAAGCCTGTTAATACCGTTGCTTTGTGGATTAGGTTTCAGTATGAATTCTGGAGAGGGCACATGTGTTCAAATCATGGCAGTCATATGGGGGGAAATTGCAAATCATATTAAGCTCAGTGTCTCATAAGTTATTGTGAGCAGTTTGACTTTTATTTAGAATGAGATGAGCATTCATGTAGCATTCAAGTAAAGATGTCAGGTTGATAGTTGGACACAGAGATTTGGAGTGCAGAAGAGATTGCTGTGCAGGAAATAATCCCCAAATCTAAGACCACCCATGGACATGGATGAGATCACTCACAGAAAGTTTTGAATAATTTGAGAGGAGAAGATATAAGACAGACTCCTAGGGGACACCATAAACCTTTAAGTTATTAGAAATGGATTGCTAGTTTAATCAGTGGGGTAAACACATTTTAAGAAAGAAATATTAGCTGGGCACAGTGGCCCATGCCTGTAATCCCAGTACTTTGGGAGGCTGAGGCGGTGAGATCACTTGAGGCCAGGAGTTTGAGACCAGCCTGGCCAACATGGCACAACCCCATCTCTAGTAAAAAGTACATAAATTAGTTGGGTGTGGTGGCATGTGCCTGTAGTCCTAGCTACTTGAGAGGCTGAGGCAGGAGAATCACTTGAACCCAGGAGGCGGAGGTTGCAGTGAGCTAAGTGAGCTGAGATTGCACCACTGCATTCCACCCTGGGTGACAGTAAAACTCTGACTCAAAAAAGAAAAAAAAAAAGAAAGAAGTATTAACAGAAGGAGTGGTACAACGTAGAATAGGCGGCTATAGAAACTGATGTAGTTAGCTTTCCTAACAGGAAGGAAGCAAGTGTTGAGCATGAGCACTCTGGTAGAGGTTGGGACACTTGGTAAGGGCTCTGAAGTTAGATTGTGATTTGATTCTCAACCCTTAATACTTACAAGTGGCATAACCTGGGTAAGATTCCTAACCCCTCTAACTTGTCTAAATTCACATTTCTAATCTAAAAGGCTAGTATGTAACCTACCTCATAGGGCTATTGAGTAAATTTATGTATCAGTACCTGGTTAGCCCTTAATAGATACTCTAGATTATTATTGTTAGAAACATGTTTTTTTTTTTTATTGTAGGTACGTGATAGTTCATCAAACTTCTCTTATTAAATATCCTTCAAGACCAGTGCTGTACTTGCCAGTCTAGTTTTTATTACTTTGGTTTCCCATGCACCTTGACACCAGGAAAGGAATAAAGTTTCCTGGGCAGGATATGTCAGTGTTTATGTTATCAAAAAGAGACATCTCTTTATAAATCAATACATTTTAACTCTAGTGTATACATCAGTTTTTAATTAATTGAGTTATTAAGTCTCTGTGAAATTTTGCTAATCTCTGGGTGAATGAATTAAGTCCACTTTTCATGTAGATAGATAGATAAACAGATAGATTGGATTATCTAGATTGATAGACAGACAGATAAAGTCCAGATAGGGATAAAGTCTACTTTCTAGACCTTCAAGACAAACTAGGAGATTCTGGATAGTGGTAAAAATCACTACATACATACAATTGTTAAAAATTAAAAAGTTTTCCTAAGGAGTGGTCTATGTGGGGAAACAATTTTTTTGTTGGTTTATGATTATATCATTTTTCTAGTATAAAATAGGATGTATAGTATGAAAAATGTGGGACTGACAGCATCTAAAAAATTATTACTTGACAGAATCCAAACTGATACCCTTATTTTTCTTTCCGGTACTTTAAAGTTAGAGTTGATTCTCATTATTTATAGTAATTATGTTTCATAAAGTCTCTGTAAGGCTGAGTGCAGTGGCCCACCCCTGTAATCCCAACACGTTGGAAGGCTGAGGTGTGAGGATCACTTGAGCCCAGGAATTTGAGACCACTCTGGGGACTCTGTCTCTACAAAAAATTTTAAAAATTAGCCAGGTGTGGTGGCATGCATTGGTGGTCTTAGCTAGGCAATAGGCTGAGATGGGAGAATCACTTGAGCCTGGGAGGTCAGGGCTTCAGTGAGTTATGATCATGCTACTGCACTCCAGCCTGGGCTATAGAGTGAGACCCAATCTCAAAATAAAATAAAAAATACAGTCACTGTAAACACTAATTCAGTGTTTACAATGGGGTATTGTTTCTAGAAGAAATACAGGGTTAGGTTCCTGTGAGTCTCTGGTCACAATTTTTGTCAACCAGTCATACATGACCTTGTTTTGTGTGTTTCTGTTTAAACACATCTTATTTAATATATATTGTTGATTCATTAACATTGAACTCTCAGCCAACAGCACTGTAACTCATGTCTTAACGAAGTTTATCTAACACATATTTTCTTTGTGGCACATCACAGCCTTCTTGTCCTTAGGAACACCAGACAGCACTTACCGCTGTTCTTGAGCGCCATTTTAAACAGGGACACCAGACAGCACTTACCGCTGTTCTTGAGTGCCATTTTAAACAGGGAAATCACCAACAAAAAGCACAAAATTACAAAAAACCTGGTACTAAATAGACTGCAAGAAGGATACCTGTTAACCATATAAGAGCTGAAACAAGAAAGCTGAGCGTCATTTTGTTCAACTTCAGCTGGGAATGTGGGTGTTGGGCAAATCAAATTTTTCACTGTTCCTTGCATATGCGTGACTGCAGATGACTGCAAAAGTGCCCTGAGGGTTGATTTTGGGGTTACAAATAAAAATTTTAGTGAGTAGGCAAATTTGTAAATATAGAGTGACTTTATTTTATTCTTGGGAAAAAATCTTTTTTCTTTTTTGGGGAGATGTGATAAGATGAACATTTGATTAGTTATTGTAACATTTTCCATCTCAATGCTGATTTTTTTTTTTTTTTGGCCAAATAATCCTAAGGCTCCAGGTATTACCTTTGTAATCATTTGGTTATTTTTATAACTCAAATGCAGTTGTACTTCTGAGGATAGTCTAAGTTCTTTAAAAGTGTAAAGACAATTACCATCTCAATTAAACAGAAAACACGGAAGAAAGCAAATAAACTGTAAAACTTAGAAGGCAAAATGGAATATCTGTGACCTCAGGGTGGGCGAAAGATTTCTTAAACAATATAAAAATCACAATCATAAAGGAAATATTCAGCTATATTAAAATTAAGAATTTCTGATCATCAATGTAAACCATAAGGAAGAAATGAAAGTACAAGCCATGACTGGAAGAAGACACTGCAATATAGATCACTGGTCAGGATGTTTAAAGAATTCCTATAAATTATTATGAAAAAGGTAACCTGGTAGAAAAAGGAACAAAAAACTTGAATGGGAAAGAAAAGAAAATTGAATGGTTATTTTACCAAACATGAAGTCTAAATAATACAGTAAGTTCTGTTGTAATGCTTGTTTTGAAAATGTGAGGATTGTTCCAACATGATTGGTATATTAGGGAATAGTTTGGGCACAATGTGAATTTCGTGTGATTTTGTCCTTAAGAAACACTAGATGAATGCAGAAAACTGCACTCAGCTGAACTGAGCCACATAGGAATATACAAAGTGCACACATCTCAAACATCTATTAGCTACCTGAAGTAGTTGATAATGTTCTACTAAGTCACCCCTCCCTACTCTTTTATAAAAATTTCTGTTTTCTCAGTGTTTGTTTCTCAAAGCAAGCACTCTGTTCTAACTTATTATGACTCATGTTAGGTTAATATTTTATAATTCTCAAGGGGCTTACAATTTAAAGATAATTTTCTTCAAAAGAATGTATTTTATGATGTAATATTAACCTTCTGGAGCAGGAATGAGTGTGTGTGTGTGTGTGTATGTGTGTGTGTGTGTGTGTGTGTATGGTGGAGCAATGGGTGAGAAGCTTTTTATTGTACCTAGAAAACCATACATGTAAGCTTCTGTTCCCTATAAGGTCTGTCTTTTTACGGAATTTCATTCTGACTCTCCATGATTTCCACTTCTAAATGTCTTCTTGTGTTGAGTGGAACTTTTTGGCCAGTTTTCAGTGATTTCAGACTCTAGTGGACTTGTGGACATTTTTATCTGGGTAGTTACCCAGCATCTTTTGATTATTTGTCCTATATTGAGGAAAATCTTACCATTGATTCTATATCCCCTTGCTAGAAGACAATTTCTTTGTATTCTTTGCAGCCAGAGCTCAGGCATATGACACAGAGCCAGCCAATCAGATGCAGTCACCTGAGTTTGGAAGAAAGAAGTGTGAAGAAGGTGGTGCTGTGTGGAATCTGTCCTGATGAAGGTGGAAGAACTGGCAGAGAGATAGGCTTTTGGGGGTGGCAAATGGTAGAAATCTTAACTATAGCATTCTCTGCTCCCAAGATGCGAGGTGTGGTATCTGTGCCCAGTGGTAGTCTTCCATGAGGATTTGGTTATTATTCCAGGTTACATAGACCTCAGGCACTCCTGGGGATCCTGTAAGCTCCCTAATATCTTTTATAAACTTCTCTTCTGCTAAAAGTAGCTAGCATAGCTCCCATCTCTTCATGGTTCCTTAGCCTCTTTCTTTAAATCCATATTTAGAAGGCAAACATGAGATACAAATCTCAGTTGGCTAATGAAGGAAGGCCTGTCCAATAGCTTCTCCGTTAGCCTGTAAAATATGTATGTTTTATGAATTATTGTTAGCATATGGAAAATCAGTGACTTAGCTTGGGCAGCTGTAACAATATACCATAGACTGGGTGGCTTAAATAATAAATGTTTGTTTCTCATAGTTCTGAAGGCAGGGAAGTGCAGGATCAGGCTGTGATATGGTTTGGCTCTGTGTCCCTACCCAAATCTCACCTTGAATTGTAATAATCTCCATGTGTCAAGGGCAGGACCAGGTGGAGATAATTGAATCATGGGGGTGGTTCCCCCATCCTGTTCTCATGATAGTGAATGGGTTCTCATGAGATCCGATGGTTTTATAAGGAGTTTCCCCCTTTGCTTGGCTGTCATTCTCTGTCTTGCTTCCCTGTGAAGAGGTTCCTTCTGCCATAATTGTAAGTCTCCTGAGGCCTCCCCAGCCATGTGGAACTGTGAGTCAATTAAACCTCTTTTCTTTATAAATTACCCAGTCTCGGGTATTTCTTCATAGCAGCATGAGAATGGACTAATACAGGCTGCCTACAGATTTAGTGTATGGTGAGTGTTCATTTTCTCATTTGCAGATGTCTACCTTCCTGCTGTATCCTTACATGGTGGAGAGAGAGATAATCTTTCTCATGTCTCTTTTTTTAGACATTTAGATGAATTTCATCATGGGGGCTCTGTCCTCATGACCTGTTTATCTCCTGCTGTGGTCTGAATGTTTGTGTCCCCTGCAAATTCATATGTTGAAACCTCATCACCATTGTGGTAGTATTAAGGGGTGGGATCTTTGGGTGGTGATTAGGTTATGAGGGCTTCACCCTCATGAATTATATTAATACCCTTGTAAAATAGGCCCAAGGGAACTTATTTGTCCTTTCTGCCTTGTGAACACGCAGCAAGAAGGCACCATTTATGAAGTAGATTGAGCTTTCACCAGATACTTAATCCACAGGTGCCTTGATCTTGGGCTTCCTAGCTTCCAGAACTGTGAACGATAAATTTGCGTTGTCCACAAACTACCCAGTCTAACTTATTTTAACAGCCTAAACGTACCAAGACACCTCCCAAAGGCCCTGCCTCTAAATATCATATTGGGAATTAGTGCTTCCATATATGAATGGGTTGGGGGGCACAAATATTTCCTCCATAGCAATTAGTGAATAATAAAACCAGCAGCCATGTACTCATACTCAGCTTTACCAAATATATGCATTTAACCATATTTTCTTCAGATTTTTAACAGGCGTTAGATATTATGGATGTAGTCTGCTTATTTGGATATTTTAATTGACTGGATTTGCTTTGTTTCTTTTCCATTTACAGACTTAAGAGTTTAACATTCTGTTACTTTAATTGATACCAGCATGCATTTTTACTAAGACTCAAAATCTCTTTATTGATCAATACAGGGACCTGAGCGTTTTCAGTTCCCCTTCCTGCTCCTGTTTTGTGCTTTTGCGTAGGTTACGAATACAGTCATGTGTCACTTAATGGCAGGGTTACATTTTGAGAAACTCATCATCAGGCAATTTTGTCATTGTGAGAACATCATACAGTGTTCTTACACAAGCTTAAATGATATAGCCTTCTGTACACCTAGGCTATATGGGATAGCTCATTATTGTTCCTAGGCTACAAGTCCATACAGCATGTTATGTGCTGAATACTATAGGTAATTTTAACACAGTGGTATTTGTGTATCTAAACATAGAAAAGGTAGAGTAACAATATGGTGTAAGAGATAAAACATGGTATACCTGTATAGGGCACTTACCATGAATGGAGCTTGTAGGACTGAAAGTTGCTCAGTGAGTGAGTGGTGAGTGAATGTTTAGGCCTAGGACATTAGTGCATACTACCGCACACTTTATATATGATGTACACTTAGGCTATACTAAATTTATAAAAATATTTTTATTTCTTCAATAAGTTACCCTTAGCTTACTATAACCTTTTTACTATATAAACTTTAATTTTTAACTTTTTGACTTTTGTAATAACACTTAGCTTAAAACACATTGTACAGCTTTACAGAAATATTTTTTCTTTTTTTCTTTACACAGAGCATTCAGATTTTTTTCTTTATATCCGTATTCTATAACCTTTTTATTAATTTTTTTACTTTTTAATTTTTTTTGTTAAAAACCAAGCCAAACACACATTGGCATAGGCCAATGTGTAAGTAGGGTCATGATCATCAAAATATCAGTAGGTGATAGGAATTTTTTAGCTCCTTTATAATCTTATGAAACCATCATTGTATATGTGGTCCATGGTTGACCAAAACATCATTATGCAGTGTATAACAGTAATGCAAACCCCAACTGTAGTCATTTAAATGCATCAAGATATCTTTTATGTCATATAACAAGACACCCAGAGGATTACAATTTGATTCAGTAACTCATTAATGTTGGAACCATTGTGTTTGCAATCCTTCTGGCCAATGAGAGCCCTTCAGGCTGTCATCTGTGTCTTTTTGACATGTCACCATTATTCTTCGTGCAGTTCCTTATATTCTGGTATGATAAGATGTTCCCAGCTTATCTTGTCTTTGCCTTGTCCTAGCCCTGGAATCAACCATTTCTTTAAGTATACTTGGTTCCTTTTAGTGGATAATGACATTGAGAAAACAAGATTTGAGTGTAAGTTATGCTCATTGCTATTAGGTATCACTGCTTCTGAATCTACTCAATGAAAAGATCTAGAGATACATACATAAACACGTATGTCGGCCGGGCACGGTGGCTCATGCCTGTAATCCCAAAACTTTGGGAGGCCTAAATGGGCAGATCACCTGAGGTCAGGAGTTCAAGACCAGCCTGGCCAACATGGTGAAACCCCGTATCTACTAAAAATAAAAAATTAGTTGGGCATGGTGGGCACCTGTAGTCCCAGCAACCTGGGATGCTGAGGCAGGAGAATTGCTTGAACCCAGGAGGCAGAGGTTGCAGTGAGCCGAGATGGCGCCACCACACTCCAGCCTGGGCAACAGAGTGAGACTCCATCTCAAAAAAAAAAAAAAACCCCAAACAGAAAAACAACAAACCCACATATGTATGTAGTATACACACACATACGGAAACACATTTAAGTCTATACCTTTTTATCTACCTTGAAAACCATGAATCCATCTTAACATTTCAAAGTTCATTCTGATTTTCTCCTGTTTCATATTTGTAACTGCAATAGTCTTCCCTTACCTGTGTTTTCACTTTCCATGATTTCGGTTACCTATGGTCAATGGCAGTCTGAAAACATTAAGATATATTGGACACAGAGAGAGAGATCACGAATTCATATAACTTTTATTACAGTATATTGTTATAATTATTTTACTTTGTTATTATTGTTGTTAATCTCTTACTGTGCCTAATTTATAAATTAGCCCTTGTCATAGATTATGTATATATAGGAAAAAAACATAGGATAATAAGGGTTCAGTACTATATGCAGTTTCAGGCATCCTCTGGGAGGTTTTTTTTTTTTTTTTTTTTTTTTGAGACGGAGTCTTGCTCTGTCGCCCAGGCTGGAGTGCAGTGGTGCGATCTCGGCTCACTGCAAACTCCGCCTCCTGGGTTCATGCCATTCTCCTGCCTCAGCATCCCCAGTAGCTGGGACTACAGGCGCCTACCACCGTGCCTGGCTAATTTTTTTGTATTTTTAGTAGAGACGGGGTTTCACTGTGTTAGCCAGGATGGTCTCTATCTCCTGACCTTGTGATCCGCCCACCTTGGCCTCCCAAAGTGCTGGGATTACAGGCGTGAGCCACCACGCCCGGCCCTTCTGGGAGTTTTAGAACAGATCACCCACAGATAAGGGGGGCTGGCTGCTGCACCTTCTTTGATAGTGAGAAACCTGGCTGTTATTAACTCAATTCAGGCATACCTTGTTTTACATTGTGCTTCCCTTTATTGCACTTTGCAGAAACTGTGTTTTTTTCACAAATTGAAGGTTTATGCTAACCCTGCATTGAGCAAGTCTGTTGTTGCCATTTTTCCAACAGCTTGTGCTCACTTTTTGTCTCTGTGTCACATTTTGGTGATTCTCATAATACTTCACACTTTTTCACTACTATTATATCTGTTACGGTGATGTGTGATTGGTGATCTTTGATGTTACTATTGTAATTGTTTTGGGGTGCTGTGAACTGTACCCACATTAGATGGTGAACTTAATTGATGAATGTTGTGAGTGTTCTGACTGCTCCACTGCTATTCCCTGTCTCTCTCCCTCTCCTTGGGCCTCCCTATTCCCTGAGATACAACAATATTGAAATTAGGTCAATTAATAACGCTACAATGGACTCTTCATCTCCAATTGAAAGGAAGAGTCTGAAGTCTCTCACTTTAATTCAAAAGCTAGAAATGATGAAGCTTAGTGAGGAAGGCATGTCAAAAGCTATGATAGGGTCCTGCATGGTGGTTCACTCTTGAAATCCCAGTGCATTGGGAGGCCCCAGCAGGTGGATTGCTTGAACCCAGAGCTTGGAGACCAGCCTGGGCAAAAGGATGAAACCCTGTCTCTACAAAAAAAACATACAAAAAATTAGTCAGCCATGGTGGCACGTACCTGTAGCCCCAGCTACTTGGCAGGCTGAGGTGGGAGGATCACCTGAGCCTGGGAGGTTGAGGCTGCGGTGAGCTGTGATCACACCGCTGCACTCCAGCCTGGGTGACAGAGTGAGACCCTGTCTTAAAAGAAAAAATGCTGAGATACTCCAAAAGCTAAACCTCTTGGGTCAGTTAGCCAGGTAGTGAATGCAAAGGAAGAGTTCTTTAAGGAAACTAAAAATGCTACTCCAGTAAATACACAAATGTTAAGAAAGTGAAACGGTCTTATTGTTGATATGGAGAACGTTTTAGTGCTGTGGGTAAAAGACCAAGCCAGAAACAACATTCCCTTAAGTCAAAGCCTAATCCAGAGCAAGGCTCAAATTCTCTTCAATTCTATGAAGGATGAGGAGGCAAGGAAACTACAGAAGAAACGTTTGAAGCTAGCAGAGGTTGGTTCATGAGCTTTAAGGGAAGAAGCCATCTCCATAATGTAAAAGTGCAAGGTGAAGCAGCGAGTGCTGATGTAGAAGCTGCAGCGTTATCTTATCTAGATCTTCTGAATAAAGCTGCAGCTTCTACATCAACACTCGCTGCTTCACCTTGCACTTTTACATTATGGAGATGGCTTCTTCCCTTAAAGCTCATGAACCAACCTCTGCTAGCTTCAAACTTTTCTTCTGTAGTTTCCTTGCCTCCCTCATCCTTCATAGAGAAGATCTAGCTAAGATAATTTAAGATAACTACAGTAAAAAACAGATTTTTCAGTGTAGTTGAAATAGCATTCTATTTGAAGAAGATGCCATCTAGGACTCTCACAGCTCAAGAGGAGAAGTCAATGTCTGGCTTCAAAGTTTCAAAGAACAGGCTGACTCTCTTGTTAGGGGGTAATGCAGCTGGAGACATTTTTGGAAAATCATTTTGCAGTTATAGTAAAGATTGGGTTAGGCAAGAACCATGAACAAATTCTAAATTGGGGGGAAATTTTGATTAGTAGTAGTTTGTGTGGTCTTAAATAAAGTGTCTTACCAGAGATTGCTTATTAGTGGGAAGGGAAAAAAGTAACAGTGCTAGTACAGTGGACAAATTGGACAATACCTTGACCAAGCGATCAAGTTAATAGCGCCAACAAGGGACAAATGGACATTTGGTGCCTCCAGATGTGGACCCTGAGAAGATCACAGCATTACATTTATGTCACTGAGAAGTCAGAATCAGAATGTTATCATGAAGAAACGCAGACAAAATTAAAATTAGGCACATTGTAATTTAAAAAAGAGCAGGGGGAGTTTGTTCTTCAAAATGTCAATGCTGTAACTGTTCTGGAAATGTTGCAGATTAAAGGCACCTAAAGAGATTGACAACTAAATACAATATCTGATCCTAAACTGGATCCTAAACTGGAAAGGTTAAAATGCTGGGACATATTGGGTCAACTCACAAAACTGGAGTACAAACAGTAGATTAAAGTATTATATCATGTTAAATTTACTGAGGTTGATAACTGTGCTATGATCATGGAAAAGAATATCACGTTTTAAGGATATGCTGAAGTGGTTGGGGAAAATGGCTATGATTTATGTAACTTACTCTCAAATGGCTCAGACAAGAAATTATCTGTACACACACACACACACACACACACCCATTTGTGTATGTTTGATAGGTAAAGTGTTGACAATAGGTAAATATTGATAGGTGAATCTGGTAAAGTGTGTATGGGTGCTTTTTGTCCTATTTTTATTTTTTCTTTTTAAAAAATAAATTTGAAATTATTGGAACAAAAGCATAGCCTCACTCAATATCGTCTCTTCTCACTTCTTTCTCCCTTTGCCAAGTAACCTTTAGGCCTCGTCTACACTATTGCAGTAGCCTCCTAACTGATCTCTGTTCCTGACCTTGTTGCCCTACAGTCATTTTGTCATACAACTGGCAAAGTAATTCTTTTAAAACATAAAGTCAGATGATGTCACTCTTCTCATGGCTTCCCATTTCATCGGAAATAAAAATTGAGCCCTTAACTGGGGTCTTCAAGGCCTGACTGCTTTAGTTCACTTCATCTTCTGTGATATTACCCCTTCCCCCATCACTCTGTGCCACTCATTTCACTCCAGCCTAATGGGCCTCTTTGTGTTCCTCCAGTAGGCAAAGTGTACTCTCCTTTCAGGGACTTTGTTCTTGCTTTTCTTTCTTTCTGCCTGGAACACTCTTTGCCCATATGTCTGAATGGCTTCCTCCCACCCTTCTGGCTTCTGCCCAAATTTATCATCAGAAGGACTACTCCTGACCTTCCTAGATAAAACAGCATTCCTCCTCCCGCTTCCCATTACACCCTGTCCCCTTTTCCTGCTTTATTTCTATTTCTGTTCTATATGCTGTATTTGTTTATTGTTGATTTCCCTTTTACAATGTGAGTTCCTTGAGTGAGGGACCTTGTTTTGTTCACTGCTGTATCCACAGTGCATAGAACAGTGCCTGGCACATAGTAGGCTTTCAGTAAATGCTTGAGAATGAAAGAATATTTAAGCTTGAGGCACTTAAAAGCTGAATAAAAATTCAGTTATGTGAGTAGAGTAGTCTTCTTGGGTTTGGTAGTCTTCACTGTAGGGTGATGGGTACAGGGACCTAGTGGTTTGGTATGCAACAGGTCTTTATCCCTTATCCAAGTCAGTTAAGGTATTCACCAATTTCCTAGCTAGAAAGTCAGGGAGAAGGCTGGGGACGTGTGTAAGCCTGCTTCCTAATGTTCTGGAAGCAAAGTGGTGCTCTTGTCTGTTCTCATGTTTTTTGTTCTTGCAGATTTTATGTTCTCCCCGCCACCCCCCGTTGTCTTTGTAGTAGAGTTTCAACAAGGCATGGAGGCAAACAGGTGTCTTCATTTTACTAATCCAGTTGGCTCTTTTAATAGAGGTTAACCTTTCTTATACCACAACCAAGAAGACTCCTGCTTGATCCTGTGTGATAGCAGGAAACTACAATTGACTTGGAAACCGAGAGTTTTGCTTCTATTAACCCATGCCTGTCAACCGAAAGGAGAACTCAAATGAGAGTGTCTTAGCAGCCACATGTGAATATTGAGCACTTAAAATGGGCTTGTTTCAATTGAAATGTGTTACAAGTGTAAAATACATACTTTTTAAACACATAGTAGGTGTAAAAGACTTGGAAGTTTTTGAAGTCTGAAAAAAATGTAAAATATTTCATTAATAATCCTTTAAAGTATTGGCTATATGTTGAAATAATATTTTGAATATATTGAACTTAATTTTGTGTTTCCTTTTGCTTTTCAAAATTTGGTTAGTAGAAATTTAGATTTATATATATAGCATGCATTAATTCTTTTGGATAACACTGCTGTGGAGGTCAACAACTAAGGCAAGTGTGTCTATCAGTAGTGGTCCTGGATCCTAGAATTCCATTAAAGTATCCTAGGATCAGCTGGGCATGGTGGCTTACAACTGTAATCCCAGCACTTTGGGAGGCCAAGGCAGGAGGATCACCTGAGGCCAGGAGTTTGAGACCAGCCTGGCCAACATGGTGAAACCCCATCTCTACAAAAATACAAAAATTAGCTGGGCGTGGTGGTGCGCCCCTGTAGTCCCAGGTTTTCAGGAGGCTGAGGCAGGAGAATCACTTAAACTCGGGAGGTGGAGGTTGCAGTGAGCTTAGAGATCACGCTATTGCACTCCAGCCTGGGCGACAGAGTGAGACTCCATCTCAAAAAAAAAAAAAAGTATCCTAGGATCAAAGCTAGCAGGTTGCATGTTCCCTTCAAAGATGGGTACTTTCATATTTGACCTAGTGTTCTCGCAGTTATTATATTTTTCTATACTTTGAAAAGTTACTACCCTTGTTAACTCTAACTTTGTATAGATTTTAACTTGTTTGTTCCATCTCTTTTTTTTTGGAATGGTGCAATGCCAGTAAAACTGTAGAATGAAACAGAATGGATCCAAATTGTTCCAAACTGTACTGTTCTATTTAAGATGAGTGCCGTAAGTGCTGTGAGCTACATATATACATTTAGATCCCAGGATTTTTAGTTCTATAGAGTCATTCTAGAGGATGTGAATAGTGAAAATGTTTCCCATTAACAGATAGATGCAATTCTAACTATCTGAAAATAACCTAGGAAAAGACCTGCTATCTGGAACAGAAATGGAGAGACTACTTTTGACTGCCCAATGAATAACATTCATGATTATTGACCAGTACTGGATCAATTTAGCCTCAAAGACCATTGATCATGCTGTATTCTTAGAGCTGTATTGGCCTTTTACTTCTCCACAGAGGCACAGATTATAGTCAGTTTGGCATTCGTTTTTAATTTTATGAAGAGTGTTTTAAATTAAAACCTATCAGATCACTCTCCCTCCTTTGAGACATTAATGTGGTCCTTATATAATTAAGCCATCCACCATTCAAGCTGATTAACAACTTCCAGAATAGGAATTTGAGGTTGAAAACACTATTCCCAATTGCCATTCTTCAGCCTGAAGGATTAGGGAATTATAGCCTCTCATTTCTAACTCATCTTTTATCAGAATTCCGAAAGATAAAATCTTCCTTATTTCTCAGTTCCATTTCTTTTTCCTTACTTGTATGCTTAGGAAGATAATTTTTCCTCACAACCTGAAGAATTATGTCTATTTTTTTGAAAGACTGAAAGAAATCAGACTAAGTAGTCAGATTTTCTGTCCTTCAGGGTAACTTTCTGGGTCAATCCATTTTGAAAAGAATATTTTTCAACTAGTTAGCGGGTAATTTTAAATTATAAAAGTATTCTCCTTGCACAGTTGAAAAAAATGTTGTAGCCTCTTGCTGTTCTTCTCCTTCCTATAGTCCCACTCATCAGAGAAGACCACATTTCATCTTTCTCTTTTTTGTTTTCTTGCTAGTTACCCACCATAAATTTAAATAACTGAAATTGTTGACTGTATATCATTTTTCCATGGTAAGGAATTTGGCTTATAATCTCCCACATAATTTCCTTCTCTTCCTCTCTGGTTTTGTTGTTGTATTATTTTTTGTTCTGCTGTAGGTTCCTCGTATAACATAAGCAATGTATTCTCTAGCTTTGATTCCCTGAATATCAGACTGTATTACTTTACTTTTATATGAAACAGGAGGAAATTAGTACTCCCTTCTTTAACTGTTATACTTTTGATATTACCTCTTAATTATTTTTGGAGAATGGTTGTCTGACTTCTCCTTTGGGCAAATGTTCTTTGCAGTGACTGGGTGTGTGTGTGTGTGTGTGTGTGTGTGTGGAAAATGTGAGGAGGGACCAAATTTCTCAGGTGTTACTCAGACCTTCTTTTAATTTATTGCCCCATTTCCCGTTGCTGTTCTCTGTCCAAGGTTGGAGCCTCTGTCAGTCTTTGCTGGGAAAACCGGCTCCTACCTCCTTCTCATTGTAGATTTGGGCCTCCTTCACTGTGATGCACTTGTCATGTGGTGTCTCATTTGTTATCTGTGTTACAGAAATTTATCAAAATCTGGTCTTCTTCAGCCCCACCCCCTACTCTTTCTCTCTGCCTCCCTCCGTCTCTCTCTCTCTCTCTCTTTTTGTTTTTTGAGACCGTGTCTTACTATGTCACCTAGACTGCGGTTTAGGGGTGTGATCATGGCTCACTGCAGCCCCGACTGCCCGGGCTCAGGTGATTCTCCCACCTCAGCCTCAGGCGAGGACCACCACGCCTGGCTAATTTTGGTATTTGTTTTTTGTTTTTTGTAGAGACTGGGTTTTGCCATGTTGCCCAGGCTGGTCTTGAACTCGTGAGCTCAAGTGATCTGCGTGCCTTGGCCTCCCAGAGTGCTGGGAACACAGGTGTGAGCCACTGCACCCGGCTCTTCCCCCTTCTCAATGGATTTATACCCTTTACAGTCCTATCAGAGGGAAACTGGAAAGGAAGAATGGAAATTAAACATACATACTCAGTCTGCTCTCTTGAGCCAGAAGATCCAGAGCGATGCTTGCTTTTTAGTTGTCTTAAATTGTTATTGAATATTTCTATGGTGCTTTTACATTGTTCGGAGTGATTTTATCTGCTTAATCTTCATAACAACCTTTGATTTAGGTGGAATGTATATTACCCTTGTTTTACAAATTAGGAAAGTGGGGATTAGAGCGGCTAAGTAAGGGATTTACGGATGGTCACTTGCCTGAGTAAGTTGCAGAACTGGGATAGAGATTAGTGCTCGAATCTTCCAACTCAGGGTTCAGTTCTCTTTATATTATACTCTTTTGACTGGGGAAAGGGTTGTGTCTGTCCTCAAGTTTTAGTCTGTCTCTCTTTTTTGTGTGTGTTTGTGTGTGTGTATATACACAGAACATTTCAACACTGAAATTGCTTGGCAGTTTCATGGTCTTTGTGCCATACCTTCTTTAACATAGAATCCCAGTTTAATCTTTTTATCCTTTACCAGTTCTCTTCTTTTCTTTTCTTTTAATGTCTCATCATTTAGATTATCAGATGATTGGTCCTTTTTGACTATTTTTGGAGACACCAGAGTTCTTATATGGTTTCATTTTTTTCTGCAGTTAATGTATCTGTGCATGTGTAGCTGATCTTCACCTTGTTAAAAGGTGAAACAATTTTTTTAATCAACATTTTTTGCTTCTTAGTCTTTCCAAAATCAGTCATGAAACTAGAGTGAAGAATTATTCTGTGTTGATAACCTCAGTAGAGTAAAGAATTGGTCTGTGTTAGCACTGGTCTGTAAAGGCTACCTATAAGTAGTTTGGTTTTATCAGTGTGACTAGTTTCTTTAAAGTAGATTAGAGATGAAGTTTAGATACAACACATATTGAATCACACAGATTTGTTGTTTACTTCCAATACTTATTTATTAGGTAAAAATAAACCTATAAGAGATCTTCTTCAAGAGTATTTGCGTCCTACATTCCAACACTATTCAAAGCCTTATTTTCCTAGAGATCTTGGAGGTGGACTAGAGGTACTTGTGACTTATGTGATGATGTATTTTTTTGCTTATAGATTAATCCACTGGGGTTTGTGTGATAGATACATGTCCCCTATTCTGAAAGAAACACACACACACACTAATTTCATTGAGTCTTTCTTTACATTCATATTTGCTGAGTTGCACAACTCCAGGTTGCATCATTTATAATACACTTTGATAACGGTGCATTCTAGAATTGTGCACAATGGCTACCCCACTAAACTAATCTTAACTAAAGAACTCATAGAATGTAATTTAATGAAATAATTTTAAGTTTGGGAGTTTTCATTCAGCTTTGATTCTAACTCACTGTAAAGTCTTACATCTTATTTTTTTTGTCCTACAAATCGAAAAAATACCATCTGCTCTAGTACCCACTTACCTCACAGAAAAGATTGTTAGATTTTTAAAAAATTGCGGTGGAATTCCTTGGAGATAAATTCTTGTGAGTATAGCGTGCACCAGCTGTAGATGATGGACCATTCACAAAGTATATTATAAATGGTGTAGTATTGGCTGGATGCGGTGGCTCACGCCTGTAATCCCAGCACTTTGGGAGGCCGAGGCGGACGGATCACAAAGTCAGGAGATCGAGACCAGACTGGCCAACATGGTGACATCCTGTCTCTACTGAAAATGCAAAATTAGCTAGCATAGTGGCTCACACCTGTAGTCCCAGCAACCTGGGAGGCTGAGGCAGAAGAATAGCTAGAACCCGGGAGGCGGAGGTTGCAGTGAGCTGAGATGGTGCCACTGCACTCCAGCCTGGGTGACAGAGCAAGCCTTCGTCTCAAAAAAAAAAAACAAAACAAAAACAAAAACAAAAACCAGATGTAGTATTACCAGAGAGTTCCTGCTCATAAGTATAAAAACATTTCTTACTTAAGTTATGAAGTTTGAAAATGAGCCTTACATACATAACCATACTTTTTTTTTTTTTTTATTTGAGACGGAGTCTCACTCACTCTGTCACCCAGGATAGAGTGCAGTGGCATGATCTCAGCTCACTACAGCCTCTGCCTCCTGGGTTCAATTGATTCTCCTGTCTCAGCCTCCTGAGTAGCTGGGATTGTGGGTCTGTGCCACCACGCCCGGCTAATTTTTATTTTAATTTTTTTTTGTATTTTTAGTAGAGACAGGGTTTCTCCATGTTGACCAGCTGGTCTCAAACTCCTGACCCCAAGTGATCTGCCTGCTTTGGCCTCCCAAAGTGCTGGGATTACAGGCATGAGCCACCACACCTGGCATGATGAGATTATTTTTTTAAAGATATATAGAAACAGGGTCTTGCTGTGTTGCCCAGGCTGGTCTTGAACTCCTGGGCTCAAAAACCTGCCCGCCTCAGCTTCCCAAAGTGTTAGGATTACAGGCGTGAGCCACTGCACTCAGCCTTGATGAGAATTATTTTTATTATTTTGATGATGATGATGATGATGATGATTATTATTATTATTATTTGAGACGAAGTCTGTCTCTGTTGCCCAGGCTGGAGTGCAGTGGTGTGATCTCGGCTGACTGCAGCCTCCGTCTCCCAGGTTCAAGGAATTCACCTGCCTCAACCTCCCGAGTAGCTGGGACTAGAGGTATGCACCACCAAATCTGGCTAATTTTTGTATTTTTAGTAGAGATGGGGTCTCACCATGTTGGCCAGGCTGGTCTCGAACTCCTGGCCTCAAGTGCTCCACCCACCTCGGCCTCCCAAAGTGCTGGGATTACAGGTATGGGCCACTGTGCCTGGCCTGATAATTATTTTTAATCTCATACTTTCTAATGTATAATTCCAAATCTAAAACTTTTTTTACTTTTTAATTTTCCAAAGGAACATTAATTTTTATTTTTAAATTTTCAAGGCCAGGCGGGGTGGCTCACACCTGTAATCCCAGCACTTTGGGAGGCCTAGGTGGGCGGATCACCTGAGGTGGGGAGTGAGACCAGCCTGACCAACATGGAGAAACCCTGACTCTACTAAAAATACAAAATTAGCTGGGTGTGGTGGTTCATGCCTGTAATCCCAGCTACTCGGAAGGCTGAGGCAGGAGATCACTTGAACCCGGGAGGCGGAGGTTGTGGTGAGTCAAGATCATGCCATTGCACTCCAGCCTGGGCAACAAGAGTGAAACTCCATCTCAAAAAAAAAAGAAAAAAAAAATTCAATTCTAGCTATAATAGATCAGCTGAACTATATGGAAATGGGAAACGTGCAAATACTACTGATATCTTCCCTGCTTGTAAAAAGAGGGTTTAGATATAGATATGGGCAAAGCTTCATTTATGAATAGATTTATATATCTCCAGTGTACATATATATCCAATGTTTTATGTATATATAAAACTGGTGTTTTATGTATATATATACAATGTAACCCTGTACTCTTCACTTTTAAGTTTATTTTAGTTAGAATCTTTTAATACGAAAACTTAGAATGTGAAATAGCAAAATACTACAAAAGTTGAAAACAACTCTGAGCTTTTTTGTGAATATTATCTTTTTTTCTGCCACATTTAATTAGTTATCTTTTTTGTATTTCCCATGTAAATTTTATTTCACATTCTTGGAGGATTAATATGGAATTTGTATAGATTTTGGAAAAGAAATTTTACAAAACCCCAAAGAAATCTATTCCTATTCATTGTTTCTTTCACCTGGATCTCCTAGTGCCTATAAATGGGTGCATGAAAATGTTCGCACTGCACTGAATTGAAGTTTTTACTGTGGGATTGAAAGAAGCACTGTGAAAAAGATGAAGAAACAATTGACCACACTGGATCTGTAGCCCAAGCTATTAGTTTAGTCTTAGTGTAGTCTACTCTGAATTTTGACTTACTGGATATTTAAGGTCTCTGGTTATTCCTAACAGACTGGTTGGCTTTGCTTCACCCAAATAGGTTGTGGTGTGAAACAAGACACTTGATATCGAGATTAAGGAATGTCTCATGACAGTGCTTGTTTCTATTCAGCACTCCCCTCCACTTTAAAATTAACTGTTTAGGGCTTAAATGAAATGGGTTTTAAAAGCAAGACAAAACTTTATTCTCCCTCCCTCACTAATAAACCTGTAGCATCTCACAGTAGAAAAAAGTATAGTGGGACTTACTGGCACCATGGTGCACAGCATTGAAGAATTTCATATTGTGACAACACATCAAAATAAATTGCTGTCAACAGACCAAAACACCAAGTGCTGTGATTCTGTCTGACGTGTGAAGATTCAGACAGGCTGTCTTGACAAGTTGTGGTGGAGCACCTGCATTTGACAGAAGACAGTGATATAAATCTGATTTGCCTGATACGAAGCACCTAGATATAGTTAATGCTGGTGACAGTAAGTCTGCATAAAATTTCCAAGCTGCAAGTCTGACTTTATTTTGCCTCTATTAAGTAGTAGTATTTTTTTTGGTGACATTTTGATTCTCACTTATTTTCTATTTGTATTTGTAGTGTGGCCTTGAAATATAATTATGAATTGTAAACTCTGAAAAATGTAACAAATTAATGTTTTGTTCAGTCTTTTTAAAAGTAGTATTGCAAAAGGCAATACTACTACAGTTGCTCAAAGCAAAAGAAAAGCAATGAAATTTTATTTTATACTAATCATAAATGTAATCATAGTTTAGGTTGTATTAATTTTGTAACGTATAGCCAAAATATTGAAAATAGTGGGTTAAAAGTCATGAGTTCCTATAAATCTCTCAAGCTGCGTTTGCCTTTAAAGCCTCCTGAAGAGGTAAAATCGCTGAATTAGGTGGTTAATTTTTTCTTTTCATTACCAATAAATGATAACTTTTTATAGTACCAGTATATATTACAGCTCATTTAAGAATGTGTAAAACATATCATAGCTCTGGAGTTTAATTATAGAACTTTATACGAGCTTCTCTGTTTCAGTTCTTCATACAACCACAGATACTAGAGACTTCATTCTGACAGTGGTAAGCTAATAAGAAACGCATAGAGGTATAAATTTCAATTACATTTTTCTAATTGTATCTTAAGATTTAAGAGATACTAACAATGGACTTTAGTTGAAAGAAAGAATCTTTTTTAAAGGAAAGGATTAATATAGGGGATTAATTTTTAAAAATGGAAATGAAGACAAGATCATATTAATTGTGTTATTTTTTTACTTTTCTGTAGTAACTAACTTGTTGGTAGTATTCCATGGTAAGATTTGTTATTGTCTAAATAAAGAAATCTATTTGGTTTTCCCAGATCTCAAAGATGCTACTGTTTCTTACCGAATTTATTGCTTAACTCATTTGAAGATTAGTTTCATTTTATCACCAATTGTTGCTCTGGTGGTTCCCCTGTGAAACACAGTGAAATAATTCAAGGATTCTCAAATTTGAGAAATTTTGAAATTAGCTCTGTCCACTATATAGTTTTAAAAAGTACAAATTATTTGTTTCAAGTTACTATTCATTCTTGACTGTATTGTTGTTTTACCCCTTAAAGGCTGCTAATGAGAAATAGAGCCTCATTATGATTTTAAGGATGAGAGAGGAAGGCTTTTAATTAATGATATGTAAATGGTCTTGAATTGATTATGTTAGAATATCAAGAGAGATGGGTAGAAGCTGTGGTGTAATATATTTTAATTAAGAATTAATTAAAAATGATGGCAATTTCATAAAGCCTCACAGAAAATAGTGGAATTTACTTTCTGTCAGGAGTAAATTAGCCTGTGATTAAATAAAGGGCCTGCATTAATAGTGGAGTTATTTTTAAACTGCGCTATGAAGAATTATGTAATTTTTCCTAAATAAGTAAAATTAAAATTTAATATTTAAAGGTGGGTAGTAAATGGTGGCAGAGAGCTAACTTATTTTTATGACTCGAATATATTGTTTCTTCTTTATAAAATTTTGTGTAAATATTTTTAACCTCAGCATATACAGCATGTAGCTTTAAAAGAATGGACTTTGTCTGTTCTGTTGCCCATTTGGCATTGGGGATAAGGAATGCTCTTACACGTAGCCATGGCAGTGGTTTTCCTCTTGTACACAAGATCTGGGAAAGATCTTTACTTTACTGATGACTGAAAATTATTTTTAAAGGAGGTACTCTTCTTTTTTTCCCTGTTCTCCAGAGTTTAAAAACGTTTCTTCCTTAGATGTGGTTTTTCATTGTAAATAATACTCTTTCTTCAGAAACTCTAAAATGTGTATATTTCTTTACGTTGAAACCTGAAATTTCCCTGAGCATACCATTTATTCAGACTCAGACTACACTATTTTTATAAACATTTTTTTTCCACTAGTTTAGAGAAATGTTTTAAAAGGAAACTTGTCTTTGAGTTCAACTTGGATTGTAATTTGAATGTAGAAGAAAGGCAGCATAATCCAATCAAAGCATATATTTCATTAATGTTTTTTGTACATTAATACAGGGTATCTCAGTATAGTAGCTTATTATATTGAGTTATTATTTAAAACCCCACATAATACATTATGATACCCTCAACCTTAATTCAGTACTTCATACTTGTGAAACACCCCATAATGAGTAGTTGAATTTTGGGATTTTATGGATCATCCATATCAATAGTTATATAACTTGTGGGGTTTTTTAGTTTTTTTGTTTTGTTTGCTAAGTAGCTAAAAAAAAAAAAAAGATGTGAGTTTTACTTTGTCAGAACCTCCCACCATTCATTAATTCTCCTAACTCACCTATGTTTGCCTATTTAGCAAGTATGCCTCTTGTATGTGTAAGTTTGTAGTATGGTCATATTTGATGACGCTTCTGTGGTTCTTGAAAGTCCAAAATACAGTTGTGGGAAAAGGGGAGAAACGAACATTCTCTGGTTCCCTCTGCAAATGCTGACCATTGCTGTTGATTATTGACATTTTCAAATTTACTTCAGTCACTGTAATATATAAAAATAAGCATCACAAATAAAAGTTGTCATGACCCTGTGAGGAAATTGTTGTTGATGTGCTATTTAACTTTTATTTACCTGTACATGCTGCTCATAAAATGGTTTTTATGTACCACTGTGTGTTATGCTGTTCATTGAAGTATTACCATAGCAACAGTAATATCTCTTGCTTTCATCTTAATGCTGATTTCAAGATACAAAGATAGTTTTTAAAAGACTGAATTTAACATATATAATGTTAATATGGTCCTTTTTAAGGAGGATAAATTACTTTTTTTTTTGGTAATAGTGTTAAATAAAGTTTTAGAAGGCTAAATAAATAGTCCGTTAGTGCCTCAATGAAATTTCTGTGTTAGCTACTTTGGATCAGTCTCCTTTTTTAAAAAAAGAAAGAAAGATTAAAAAAGAATTCTGTATGTTTTTATCTTGGGGTTTAGAAGACAGAAAAGAATGGTTAAGAGAAGGAAGTACAGATCCAATGGGAAACAGTTAAAAGATTTGGAAGGTGTTTTGACTAGAGAAAAGTAGGCTAGGCTGGGCGCGGTGGCTCATGTCTGTAATCCCAGCACTTTGGGAGGCCAAGGTGGGTGAATGACTTGAGGTCAGGAGTTCGAGACCAACTTGGCCAACATGGTGAAACCCCATCTCTACCAAAAATGCAAAAATTAGCCAGGCATGGTGGCCCGCCCCTGTAGTCCCAGCCACTCAGGAGGCTGAGGCAGGAGAATTGCTTGAACCTGGGAGTCAGAGGTCGCAGTGAGCTGAGATCGTGCCACTGCACTCCAGCCTGGGTGACAGAGCAAGACTTTGTCTCAAAAAAAAAAAAAAAAATGTAGGCTAAAGGGTTAAAGGATTTTTATGAGCTTGATGCCAGGTGTTTGACCTTGGTATACAACTACTATTATTATTTTTAGCTTTATCAATAAGGGATGAAACATAAGGAAGTGACCTGAAAGTGAAAGTAAGAAAGATTGTGGTTTGATTTGTAGAGGGACTACGTAACCACTAGAGTGAAAAATGACTGGTCCGTTTGTGAGTCTCTGTACCTGTTGATCTGTCTTGGGTGTGTGCTAGATATGCCTGGAATGAAGAATCTTAACTAGAAGCATGCTCAAGGGCCTGTCCACAGTTCTGTTATTCCATGATGCCTTATTGATCCAGTATTTCAAAGGAAAGTATACCTTTCTTTATTATGAGAATGCATATTTAATTAATTTATTGTGCACAGGACACTTAGGCTTCTCATTGCTGTTTTCCGGGTGTCTCAAAGGACAAGATAACTCTAGTCTCCAAGGTATATTGTAAGTCTAGTCCTAGGCCTTCCTAGTTTGTAAGGAAGTTAACAGGGTCTAGAAAGATACAGTCTTTCAGACTAACAGGTTCTTATTGATTGTATTAGAATTTAAATTAGAATCTATATGATGAATTACATTTGATGAATCAGTTGGCTTTTTTTTTTTTTTAAATACTCATTGCTTACTAGACAGTGGGGGACAACGAAGTCTCCAGAAATGGCTGATCTCAGCATTGCTATCTGTAGCCGCAGCTGTTGTTATGTAACAATAACGATAGCTACCATTGACTGAACGTTGACTGTTTGCCATGCGTTGTGAAAAGTGCTTTACATGCATTAGTTCATTTAATCCTTGTATCAACTCTATGATTTAGGACACTGATTCTCGAACTTTTTGTTTTCAGGATCTCTTTCCATACCACATTTAAAATTAAAAGTAATTGAGAATTGCCAGGCATGGTGGCTCACGCCTGAAATCTCAGCACTTTGGGAGGCTGGGGCAGTGGATCACTTGAGCTCAGGAGTTCGAGACCAGCCTGGATAACATGGCGAAACCTTATCTCTACAAGAAATACAATAATTGGCTGGGCGTGGTGGCATGCACCTATTTTCCTGGCTATTCAGGAGGCTGAGGTGGGAGGATAGCTTGAACCTGGGAGGTGGAGGTTGCAGTGAGCTGAGATTGTGCTACTGCACTCCAGACTGGGCAACAAAGTGAGACTCTGTCCCCCGCCAAAAAAAATAATTATTGAGAACCTAGCAAGCTTTGGCTTATGTGGGTTATATTTATTAGTATTTACTGTATTAGAAATTTAAAAATTTTATTAGTTTATTTTAAAATAACAATAACATGTTAGCATAAGTATCATTTTAAAATAAAAAACAAGTTATATTTCCAAAATAAAAAATTAGATGATTGATATTGTTTTACTTTTTTTTTTTTTAACAAATTCTTTAATGTCTGGCTTCAACAGCTGTTTTCTCATATTTCCTGCTGCATTCTGTTGTGATGCCATGCTTCACGTAGCCTGTTGTCAACTTCATTGTATACTCATGAACAAATTAGAGTTAAAACAGAAAATGTGACATCTTAATGAATTATGAAAACAGTTTTGACCTTGCAGAGCCCTGAGGGTACCTCAGTGACCCCAGGGGTACCTGGGCCACAGTTTGAAAACCACTGATTTAGAAAGTATCCTCATTTCATCAGTAAGCATCACTGTGTACTTCTGCTATCCTGTATTGCTAACAAGTGTCCATTTTTCTTTTTTACTCTCAATTTTGGCATTTAGAGGATCAATTCATGATTGTGATATCGCCAAGTTTAATGTAGTAGCTTTGTTTAGTTTAGGAATCTTATTTGGGAACTTTCCTAGAATGTCCTGGAAGGAAGTCTGTTTAATTTTGCATTGGGAGATACTTTATAAATGTTAGCTGTGGGTGGCAGTTTTCAACCAGTTAAATTCTATCATTATCTTTGAGAAAGGCAATAACGTTAATATTTAACTAGTTCCAGAAGTTAGGATGGAACATTTAATTCCAGGAGAAAACAGCTAAAATTGCCTGTAGTGAATACAGATTCTCGCCTAGTAAATTCCTTTATTTACCACAATCTTACCAGGTTCTTTTGAGGCATGATTTTTACCTGTTTTAACATTTTTCATGGCTCAATTATTTTACATATAGGATTCTTTGAAAAAGAAGTGCTTCCTAACTTTAAATTCAAATAATTTATTTACTATTCTCATATCTTGATTATTTGTCACAAATGATATAGTAATAACCTTCCTTTCTCTTCAAAATGTTTTTATGTGAAATTCAAACAGAATTGAAAATCAGATAATATAAGTCTTGTCGACTCTAGCTTGTCTGGAATATTCACAAATTAATGAAGGGTCATTGGTGATTATGGGATTTTTTTCTTTGAAAATATATCTAATGAATACATAAGATATATTTCATAAACATAATATGGTAATGTCACTACTAAGTATTTAGACAGTTCAGCTTATTGGGTGATGACACACACTTTTTTTCCTTGAAAATATATGCATAAGATATATTAAATATTTGAAAAATATAATAAAGGTAATGTCAGTACTAAGTATTTAGATGGTTCAACTTATTGTGTGATGACTTTATTCAGAAGAGTGGATTGCTCTGACCCTTAATTATGGACATATTTTTTAATTGACACATAATATTTTCTATATTTATGGTGTACATGTGATATTTTGTTGCGTGCATAGAATGTGTAATGATCAAGTCAGAGTATTTAAGGTATCCATCACCTTAAGTATTTATTATTTCTATGTGTTTGGTAACATTTCAAGTTCTTTCTTCTAGCTACTTTGAAATATACCACACATTCTTGCTAACTGTAGTCACTCTACCCTGCTATCAAACATTAGAAATTATACTTTTAATCTAACTGTATGTTTGTACCCATTAACCAATCCCTCTTTATCCACACCTCCCACCCACACCCCTCCCAGTCTGTGGTGTCTGTCACTCTATTCTCTACCTCTGTGTGATCAACTTTTTTGGCTCCCACATATAAATGAGAACGTGAAATTGGGACATAATTTTTAACCCAATAAAATTATGCAGTATATCAATGAATGTATTTGAATGAAGTATTAGTGGTAATTCTGAAGTAAAGACCCATGTAGGGTATATGGACTTTTTGCATTTCAATTTTTGCTTATGAAATATTTCAAACACATAGCCTTTTATTTCTTCCTGTTAAGTTTAATAAATGTTAACATTTTGCCATCTCTGCTTTAGACATTTATTTTTAAAAAATATCCATTTACATATGTTTGATGTTTCCCCATCCCTTCAGCTCACTAACTTTCCCACCCCAAATTAGTACCTATTTATCTTATGGTTGGTACATATTCTTCTCATCTGAAAAATGCTTTTACTACACATACGTGTATTTACAAATAATGTTAGTATTTTTAGTATTGACAAATATAATGTGTATATATACACATATGTAATACCTATATGTCGTATATACACACTGTACATCTTTTTGTAGCTTGATTTTTTGCTCACCAGTTTTCAACATGTACTGCATTGATTTTGATATCTGTGAATTGATTTTATTAGTTTTACCTGCTTTGTAGTATTCTACCGTGCAGATGAACTTCACATTCATTTCACTACTGATGGATGCTTACATTTCATCTGAAATTTTGGTATTATAAACATGCTTGTACACGTATTTTTGTCCATATGCAAGAATTCCTCTGAGGTATATAACTAGGAATAGAATTGTTGGGTTTATAGAGTATGTGTACATCCAACTTTATCTGATGTTGCCAAATTGCTTTCCAAAGTGGTTGTACCAATTTATATTGCTACCAGCAATAAGACTGATACAGAGGTTTGTTCTGGAACTACGCATTTTGGAAGGATCAGAAACTAAATTCATCTAGGACCTTAGTCTTCTGTGTCCTTATTTGCTGGATACAGATATTAGTAGTCCTTAGGTTTGGACTTTTGCTGGATATAATGATGTGTATTTTGTATTTTTAGGAGTACTAGTTTGCTGTCCAGAGGATTTACTTTGAATTATTAGTAAACCAACAAGATAAACACAGAAGTCATTCAGTTAAATACATTTGCATCACATTTTCATTGGGTAATAATTTTGCTTTTGACCTATCAGATCTGAGATATATATACTCAGAGATACTGAGATATATGTACTGCTTAGACAAATTTTCCATAGTTTACAGCAAAAATGGTTTATATAGAAATGCTATATTAAAGTATATTTTTATTTGTTAAACATAATTTATTAGGAATAGAACAAAAACCAAGTCACAATAATGATTTATCAAAACAGAGCCCTATAAGAAGGGAGATGGGAATTAATACAGCTCTTCTGCTATCTTGAAACATTCTGTATTCTAAGCCAATTAGAACTGGTAATACAATTTTACCAGTTGGTCATTTAAGAAAATGCAAGATTAGAAAAACATTTGATGATCCATCTGGAAAAAATAAGATTGGTCAGTTTTTTAAACTACTTTCTACCCTCAATTAGCATATCATGTCATATCAGACCAAACATAGTAACTTTGAGCTATAGTTAAACAATTTACTTATGATAGAAAGTTATTGACCACAAGGTCTTCTCACAGATTAAAAGTTTGGTAATATGTTTAGAATGTTCAGTTTATTCAATTTGTTAGAAAATCAAAAGGAACGTTGAGTCTAAACGTCGTTTGACAGATTTGTTTGCCTTTATTCCTATTAAAAGTATTTCAAAACCTTTGATTTGATTCTGAACATCAGTAATGTAAGTCGCCTTCTTTGTTCTAGGATAAACAGAACACATGCTTCTGCAGCTCCCTTGATCAACGAGAAAATGCCTTATATCAAAACCACATGGCGAGAATGTAGCTGTAGGTGATCCCCTGAGAGGTTTTTTGATTGGAGCTGGGAGTCTGGTATTGAAAGAAGAGGGAGACAGACAGGTTGTTTGAAAAAACTCCCATCAGACCAAATGCTTGTGTTGGAGCCATGCTACAACATTTTTCGTGTAGAAAGTGCAACTTTATCAATTTTAAATGTTAAAGACGATTCGTTGCATGATTGTAATAACATATTTTCACTTTGGAATTTCTGTATACATCTCTCTGTATTTCATTAGCCAGTGGCCCAGAAATTCATTTATTCACATGCTGCTTGTCAGTCTTCCATTTCTAGAATTTTATTCTCAAAATACGTCATTACAAGATTCATTATTTAATTTTTAAAGTCAAATGCAACCGAGGTACATTTTCTTTAGCTAATATACACTTGTCACGTTTCTGGACAGCAAGAGAAAATAAGCTTGCTGATTTGGTTTATAATTATATGTATCATATTTATGATGATATTCTTAAGAATTCTAATATTAGGTGAGTAATCTCAACATTTAATTTGCTAGTCAGGGGTTGCTTTAAACTTTTGTACATATGTAAGTTTTGGTGCAATTTAGTTAAAAACCTCATCATAGGAGATGAGTATGTGCTTCATTTTTAATATTTCCTCCATTCACTTTGAAGTTTCCTTTGAAAGCCAAACTATTAGGCTTGTTATGTCAGCTCTTTCCTTAAATTAAAAAAAAATGAGCAACAAAGCAGTAATATTTTAGTGTTTTTCTGAAAGAAGAGAAGCAAAATAATTGTTTTAAGAAGATTCTAATTGAAGAGTTAGAGTGCCATGGTCTTTTCAAGACTGGTTTGGTCTGGTGCTGCTCCGTGGCAGTGGAGCTCTAGATGCCTGGCCAAGCATCCCTTACCGACATCTGGAACCAGTTGCAATACATCACTGTCAAAACTGCTTTCTATACGTATCTGCATTTACACATTAGTTACCCACGCAGCACTCATCAAAAAAGCTGAACAATCTTGACATGGTGTCCCTTGTGGAACTGCAAAGGTGAACTGAAGTTGGGAGGCAGTGTCTCGCGTCACTGTCTGCTGAGCTCTTACAACAGGAAGCTTGATTAAAAGTGAAAGGAAAAATTTATCAGTTGTCTCAGCACTGTAGAGTTCAGTATAATTTTTTATTTACAAAAGCGTTATTTTTTGCTATCTAAAGCATACGTAATATGAGCATTCAACTGATTTTGTTTAGAAATAAGAATATTTTTATTTTTTAGTTGAAAAATATTGCCTTGCATGTTTCTTAGATTTGCTATCACTTATATAATCTATTTTATTGTTCATGTTAAGGAAAATTTAAATTTAACAATAGAACTATGAAGAATTATAGATACAATATTGATAGCACTGTGTCAGTTAAATTTAACTGAAGTATAGCATAAAATTTCAAACAAACGAACTTCTTTAATGTTACATTGGTGATAGTAATGTTTGTGTTTATTAATTTTCAAAAAGCTGAGTAATAGAAAAGGAAAAGTACTTATTTATAGGTGTTTTATATTTGTGTATCATATGTGTTTTTGAAAATGAAATAAGAGTTTTGAACCCCCCAAATTGGCTACTTACATAAAGAACTATACAGAAGCCTTTGCTATCATATCCTCTATAATAGTAATAATAATAATAACAGTAATACTAATGATGACAGTGGTTAACATTTACTGGGCTCTTTATGTACTAGACACATTTTGTCTATTATCTCATTCAAACTTAATAAATGGAGGTAATATTTTTCCCATTTTATAGAAGGAGAACCATTTTTAAAGAAGCTAAGTAACTTGTCCACATTCACAGTAAGTGTAGAGCTACGATTCAAACTCTAGCTGTTTGATTCTAAGTCATTGTGGTTTTTTTGTTGTTGTTGTTCATTGGTGTGTATGTCTTACTTTTTATTATAAAATTTCCCCCAAATTCACAAAAGTAGAGGGTACAATGAACTCCTGTATAACCACCAGTCAGCTTTAACCACTAATATGTTATACTTGTTTTGTATCTCCGTGCAGATTCACATTCCTTCCTCCTGCCCCCGACCTGTCCTTTTTCATATACCATTGACTTGCTGAAAAAATCAGAATGTTTTTCCTGTAGAATGCCCCAATTCTAGATTTGGCTGATATTTCCTTGTGGCAGTATTTAATTTACGCTTCTATTTGCTGAATTTCTTCTAGACTAGAATTAGATCTAAAAGCTTGATTAGATTCATCATGCATCACATCAGCCATAACGTTTAGTCATCTTACTTTTTGCAATGCTAAGACTGATTGATCAGTGGATTAGGTAGTGCCAGCCTGATTTCTTCATTGTAAAGTTCCCCTTCTTTCACCTAATGGTTTTACCATCTATGGATGACCCAGTGCCTGGATTACTGAATTTCTTAGGCCTTGAAAATGGTCCACTTGTTATTCTTTCTGTATTTATTAGCCAGAATTTTTTTTTTTTTTTTGAGATGGAGTCTCGCTCTGTTGCCCAGGCCGAGTGGCGCGATCTCGATTAGCCAGAGTGTTTTAAAAGAGCTTTATTCCATTCACTAGGGCTATTTGGTTACCCAGAAATACAATTCATACTGGAAAGGCAGTATAAAATATTTAATTCTTTCCCTTTAATTATCAATTTCCAGAGTAATGAGGTAGTGCCTTAGTATCCTCCAGTTGTATATAACTTTTGATTTTTTTTAGTAGTTATTATGAAGTGTTGGCTTTTTGTATATGTAGTGTGTTTTAATCAGTTTCAGACATTATACTTTTTGATGCTGAAATTGTACCACATTTGTCCAGTGGGAACCCCTTCAAGTTGGCTCCTGTGTCCTTCTGATAAGACTCCATTTTTAGCTTTTTTAGCTTCTTACTTTCTGGCCCACCAAAACGTGCCAGGCTCATCTTGTACATTTCCTCCACCAGATGTAGAATCTGCCATATCTCCAAAGAGCCATGGTTCTTTTTATTGAGGAGTGATATACAAAGGCCAAAATTTGAGCCTTAAGGGTACTTATTGCTACTGGGTTGTTTGCTTTCAGGAAAAGAGAGGAGATAAGTGAGCTCACATTGATAATTCTAACTCAAATGTAAGATTACAGGGTTTCACTTAAGTTCTTAGATTTTATATTTATATAACTTTTATGACAAAAAAATTATTCTTAACAAAATTAAGATAATTACTTGATTTATTCTATATATTGTTATAAATATATACTGGTTTTCTTTTCTTTTTCTTTTTTTTTTTTTGAGACGGAGTCTCGCTCTGTTGCCCAGGCTGGTGTGCAGTGGCGCGATCTCGGCTCACTGCAAGCTCTGCCTCCCGGGTTCATGCCATTCTCCTGCCTCAGCCTCCCGAGTAGCTGGGACTACAGGCGCCTGCCACCACGCCCGTCTAATTTTTTGAACTTTTAGTAGAGATGGGGTTTCACCATGTTAGCCAGGATGGTCTCGATCTCCTGACCTCGTGATCCACCCGCCTCGGCCTCCCAAAGTGCTTGGATTACAGGCGTGAGCCCCTGCGCCCAGCCTAATGGTTTTCAGATAACAATTGACTACTGACTGAAGTTAAAACTTTTGTGCAGTTTTTTGGGAGAGGGTCCTCAAATTATATTTCACTGAAGAGATAGACAGTTATGTCATTTAATTAGTTTTTCTATTCTTAGGATTGTTTTCCCTCATGACTTAGAGCCTGAATGGCAAGTGACTGTCCTCAGATTCACTTGCTTAGATTCTCAGATATGATAGTATTGATCTTTTTCCCTTTGCAGGTATTTATTTGTTGGTGAGCTCTGGGTTTCATGGCTTTTAGGACCCTTTTGTATTTCTCTTTACCACCACTGCTTCATATAGCTGCTGATCACAGGTCTTGCTGCTGTTGGGTGTTTTTGGCCACACCTATCTATAATTCCAGGGTTTAGGAGGGATTCCTTGTCACCTGCTTTTGTAGGAAATGTCATCTGTGGTTTATTATTTCCTGATGGCTCTGTCTGGTTTTGTGAGGGAGTTTGGTGAGACTTAAAAATACCTACATTGTTATGTCATTTCGGGAAGTTCCAGCATCTGTGTAATCTTAACCGCTGTAGCATGCAACTTGGTTTAAGGAAAATTTCTTTGAGCTTTATTCTTGGGTGCTAATTATTGAAGTACAATTAGGAAGGGGAGCAAATAGGGAGAAGAAATTTGTGTTTACTGAGTTCCTGCAATATGCTAAGAATGTACTGGTAATGAAAAAAATTGGCCAGGCGTGGTGGCTCATGCCTGTAATCCCAGCACTTTGGGAGGACGAGAGAGGTAGATTGCCTCAGCTCAGGAGTTTGAGACCAGCCTGGGCAACATGAGAAACCCATCTCTACTAAAAATAGAAAAATTAGCTGGGCGTGGTGGTGCACACCTGTAGTCCCAGCTACTTGGGAGGCTGAGGCAGGAGGATCACCTGAGCCTGGGATGTGGAGGTTGCAGTGAGCCTTGATTGCACCATGCCACTGCACTCCAGCCTGGGCCACAGAGGGAGACGCTGTCTCAAAAAAAAAAAAAAATTGTTTTCTTGCTGAATCCTCATAATACCACCATAAATTTTATATCCTAATTTTATAGATTAGAAAACTTGAAGATTAGTAAAACTTGAGGATTAACCTAATGTTGTATGGCTAATAAGTGACAGAGGTGGATTCAAACTGAAATGTATCTGACTTCAAATTCTGTGTTTTTCCCTATTTAGACTAAATTTACTTTCTAGGAACTTTTTGTAATATGATTTCGTTCAAAGGAGGCTTGCAGAGTACTTGAAGCTAAAAAGTTTTAGGTGGTCTAAAACTTCTGGCTATTTTGAATAATGCTGCTATGAATATTTGTGTATAAGTTTTTGTGTAGACATATATTTTCATTTTTCTTTGGTATATACCTTGGAATGGGATTGCTGGGTCATAGATAACTATGTTTAACTTTTGAGGAACTGCCAGCCTGTTTTCCAAAGTGGCTGTACCATTTTGTATTTCTACCTGCACTCCAAGAGGGTTCCAATTTCAGTTTAACTTTAAACAGTATCATTAATTGGATAAACACTGCTTGCTTTCTCTGAGCCAGAGATTTTTCTAGATGTTGGGAATACAGCAATGACTATGGCTGACAAATATGCTGCCCTGAAAGACCATACAATTAAGTGCAGGGAGACAGATAATAAATAAGTCAATAAATAGAATAATTTCAAAGCATGATAAACATTATGAAGTATTGACTGAAGTAGGGGGAGACTTTAGAATAAGTAGTTTGGGAAGGTTTCTATAAGAGAAGGAAAAATATGAGCTGAGACAGAGAAGTATAGCTGAGGAGGGAACAGGGAAGAAAAACTCTAAAGACATCACCTTTCAACAAGTTTTTAAGGTGATACATTGATGTGATAGTGGCTAAAACTTAGAATGGATCAATTATTTTTACTTGTTTTTTTTATTTTTATTTTTTTGAGACCGAGTCTCACTCTGTCCAGGCTGGAGTGCAATGGCTTGATCTCGGCTCACTGCAACCTCCACCTCCCAGGCTCAAGGGATTCTCCTGCCTCAGCCTCCCGAGCAGCTGGGATTACAGGCACCACCACTGCGACTGGCTAATTTTTGTATTTTTAGTAGAGACGGGGGTTGCGCCATGTTGACTAAGCCGGTCTTGAACTCCTGACCTCAGGTGATCCGCCCACCTCTGCCTCCCAAAGTGCTGGGATTACAGGCATGAGCCACCTCACCTGACAAATTATTTTTACTTGTTTGTGAAATATTTAAATCTCAGCTGGGCATGGTGGCTCATGCCTGTAATCGCAGTACTTTGGGAGGCTGAGGTGGGTGGATCACCTGAGGTCAGGAGTTTGAGACCAGCCTGCCCAACATGGCGAAACCTCGTCTCTACCAAAAATACAAAAAATGAGCCAAGTGTGGTGGCAGGCGCCTGTAATCCCAGCTATTCAGGAGGCTGAGGCAGGAGAATCGCTTGAATCTGGGAGGCAGAAGTTGCAGTGAGCCAAGTTCATGCCACTGCACTCCAGCCTCGGTGACGAGCAAAACTCTGTCTCAAAAAAAAAAAAAAAAAACAAAAACAAAAAAATGGGCAAAAGATATGAAAAGACAAGTAACAGAAAAGACAATACAGATAACTCTTAAATGTTGAAAAAAGTCCATCCTCACTCAAAATAGGATAAAAAATAACAATTACTATTTATTGAGTGTTTACTATGTGCCAGGCACAGTTCTAGGCATCTCATATGTATTATATTAACTTGTTTTATTTTCACAAGAATGTTTGAAATTGCAGTATTAATATCCTTGTTTGATGTAGGAGGAAGAGGAGACACAGAGGTTAAGTGACCTGCCCAGGGATGCACAGCTCCAAGTGAGTGGCAGAGCTGGGAGATGGCCCTAGAGTCTATACTCTTAACCGTTATATTCTACTGACTTGGAAGAGTCAAAACAAAAACAAAGAGACAACCTACAGAATGGGAGAAAGTATTTGCAAGCTATTTAATTGACAAGGGATTAATAACTAAAATATGTAAGGAACTCAACTCTATAGCAAAAAAAAAAATCTGATTTTAAAATGGGCAAAAGATCTAAATAGACATTTCTCAAAAGAAGACATATGAATGGTCAACAGGTGTATGAAAATGCCCAGCATCACTAATTGTCAGAGAAATGCAAATCAAACCCACAATATAATAGCATCTCATCCCAGTTAAAACAGCTTTTATCAAAAAGACAAAACATAACATGCTGGCAAGGATGTAGAGACAGGGGAACGTTCATACACTGTAGTTAGTGCATTCACTATGGAAAACAGTATGGAGCTTCCTCAAAAAACTGAAAATAGAACTATGATATGATCTGGTAATCACCTGGCTGGGCATATATCCAAAGAAAAGGAAATCAGTATATCAAGACAATCTGCACTCCCTTGTTTATTGCAGCACTATTCACAATAGCAAGATATAGAATCAGCCTTAGTGTCTATCAGTGGATGAATGGATAAAGAAAATGTGATACATATATTAATACATAGTGGAATGTTATTTAGCCATGAAAAAGAAAGAATGGAATCTTGTCATTTGTAACAACATGGATGGAATGAGAGGACATTATGTTAAGTGAATTAAGTGAGGCACAGAAACACAAATATCCCATGTTCTCACTGATAAGTGGAAGCTAAAAAAAATTGATCTTGGCTGGGTGCAGTGGCTCACGCCTGTAATCCAAGCACTTTGGGAGGCCGAGGCAGGTGGATCACGAGGTCAAGAGATCGAGACCATCCTGGCCAACATGGTGAAATCACATCTCTACTAAAAATACAAAAAATTAGCCGGGCGTGGTAGTGGGTGCCTGTAGTCCCAGCTACTTGGGAGGCTGAGGCAGGAGAATGGCATGAACCCGGGAAGCGGAGCTTGCAGTGAGCCGAGATCGCACCACTGCACTCCAGCCTGGGCGACAGAGCGAGACTCTGTCTCAAAAAAAAAAAAAAAAAATTGATCTTGTGGAGTTAGAGTAGAATGATGGTTGCCACAGGGTGGGAAGCGTAGGTAGTCAGGGAAGGGGTGCTAAAAGGGGTTGGTTAATGGGTACAAAAATATGGTTAGAAGGAATAAGATCTAGTGTTTGGTAGCTCAGTAGGGTGACCTATAGTTAACAGTAATTTATTGTATATTTCAAAGTAGCTATAAGAGTGACATTGGAATGTTCCCAACATAAACTGATGATAAATGTTTAAGATGATGGATATTCTAGTCACCCTGATTTGATTATTACACATTTTATGCTTGTATTGAAATATCCTACCATAAATATGTAAAACTACTATGTATCCATAACATTTTTTTAAGAGTCAAAACAAGTAAAACTTCCCTGAGCTATTATTTTTTATCTGTCAGATTAGCAAAGATCAGAAAGTATGATAACAGTGTGATAGAGAACTAGTATAGAGACTCTTAAAAATTGCTAGTGGGAACATAAATTGGTACAACCTTTCTTTGAGGGCAGTTTGGAAGTATCTGTCAAAATTTAAATATCACAATTCTTTGTCCTAGTAATTGCAATTCTTGGCATTTAGCCTTCATACATATTTGCATGTAAGAAATATATGTGTTCAGAGATACTTGTAGTATTGATTAGAATAGTAAAAGCTTGGAAACCACCTAAATGTTTAACAGTAGAGGGCTGGTTAAATTATGTTACTCCTATTCAGTCTAGTACTATGCAGCCTGTCAAAGAGAATGATGAAGCTCTGTATGCACTAATACAGAACCAGTTTACAAGCTATGTTGTTAAGTCATGTATATCTGATATAGGAAAAATAATAGAAATGTATACTTATTTTGTGTGTGTATATATATTACACAAATATGTATACACGTGTATAAATATATATATAATTTATTTTATATATATAAAATATTTCCAGAAGAATATACAAGAAACATGATGCTATTTGCCTCTGGAGGAAAACTAGGTGTTTGGGGTCAAGAATAGGAAAGAGACTTAAAAATGTACTTTTTGCATTTTGGACTATGTAACCCTATATTTAAAATGTTAAAATGAAAATATACTTTAAGAGGAACCTAAATGATAATACTTAAGGTTAATAAAGAGCCACTTTGAATTGTTCTGCAGTTTATTTTCCTAAACAGCAAAGGTCTCAAGACTTTTTTTTTTCTCCCTGGGTTCATGCCATTCTTCCGCCTCAGCCACCCGAGCAGCTGGGACTACAGGCACCTGCCACCATGCCCGGCTAATTTTTTGTATTTTTAGTAGAGACAGGGTTTCACCGTGTTAGCCAGGATGGTCTCAATCTCCTGACCTTGTGATCCGCCCACTTCGGCCCTCCAAAGTGTTGGGATTACAGGCGTGAGCCAGCACGCCTGGCCTAGACTTTCTATAGTCTTTGTTTTGTTGGTCTTTTTTCAAAAGATAGCAACCAAAGAGTGCATTCTAGGTTTGTACTACCCTGTTGAAATGGTAGATAGAAACATTTTAATAGCAGAGCCAATGCCATGTATTTGATACCATACGGAAAAAAAAGGTTGTACCATCTTTTCTTTCTTTTGTTTTTGAGACAGGGTTTTGTTCTATCATCCAGACTGAAATGCAGTGGCATGATCACAGCTCACTGCAGCCTGCTGGGCTCAAGGGATTCTCCTGCCTCAGACCCCTGCGTAGCTAGGACTGCAGGTGTGCGCCACAATGCCTGGCTAATTGTTAAAATTTTTGGTAGAGACAGGGTCTTACTGTGTTGGCCGGGGCCTAATGTTGGCCTAGCTCAAGCGATCCTCCAGTGTAGGTCTCCCAAAGTGCTAAGACAACAGTGATGAGCCGCTGCACCTGGCGTCTTCTAAGTCTACTTTGGACAATGGGCTCTTGCTCTCACAATTTTCAAGAGACCTCTATAATTTGTATGAGTGATTGCTACATCACACTACAAACTGCTTTCCATTTGTAATTACTCAGCTTTTAGCTCCTTGGTATCCACAAGAACTTTAGGTGTATTTTGGTAGACAAGAAGATTTGGACTGTAAATGGGAAATGATAGGAAGATATACTTTGCAGGATATGAAAAATCTGTCAAATCACATTCTTAAGATATAACCAGTTTACCTACATAAATGTAATTGTTGATTGCTAGTTGTGCAACTTACTGTTATTTGTTATTTACAAGATTAAATTGGTTTCTGCTAATGTCAAGTGACAAAAATATAGATAGATAACACTAGCTCTTTGTACCAAAGTACGAAACATTAGAGAGAACAAAGGCCAGGAGTCGTGGCTGGTACTAACTAGGTCTAGGTTAGAAATGTATGGCACTAATCTGGGAAGGTTTTATAAAATGAAAATAATAAAGTAGAATTTTGAAGGCTGAAAGGAGTGGATTTTTGGAAGGATGTGTTAGATTTTCCAGGAAAGTTATAGAAGTTTTTGCCAAGGTAGAGGAAAAAGTGAAGGCAGCAAGTTAGGATGGGGATTTTTGGTAGAGCTTAACACACGGAGGGGAATGGTTCAGAATATGGGATTTGGAGTCATTCAGACCTGGATTTGGGCTTCAGTTTCACTATTTCCCAGTTAGGTTGCCTTGAGGAAGTAACTTAAAATAATCTTTCTGTGTTTTACTTCTAAAATTTCTAAAATGGAGATAATTATAGTGGTTACCTCATAGAGTAGCTGTGAGAATTAAATGAAATTGTACATGAAAACATATAGTCAAGCGCTTTACCCACAGAAGATACTCAATAGATATGTTACTACTATTAACAATAATTTTTGAGGTGAACCAGTTAAATCTCATTCATTGTTGTAGATTTGAGGAATCAAGAGGCAACATGGTGATGAATAAAGAGGACTATACTCAGATTCAGAAGATCTCTCACTTGTTCAGATCTATAGATTGAGTAAATGAATGTCTTTTTCACGGCAATTCAATTAGAATGAGGTTCCAAAGAAAGAGGAAGGAAACAGAAATAACCCTATAACAGAAATATTTCCAATCTTTGTAAGCTCCTGTTGTGCCGGATGAACTGATGTAACTTCTTCACAATAAAAGTTAGCAAGATTTAATGTAGGCAGAAGGAGAGGGAAAAGCCAAAGATTTATGGGGAGTTTAAAAGCCTGGAAACGAGAGTCTTTTGGTTCTCTTGTCTCTGTTAGGAAAGTTAGGGAAGATGTTTTGGATATGTATAGTTTTGGATTACTGGATCACATCCAAGTATATATATTGTATGGACAAGAAGACATGAAAGGCCGAGGAAAGCAAAAGAGAAAAGGGATACTGTTGGGATATGATTCTTAAACATTCCAAGACTGTCTTTTCAGTGACCTCCCTGTTTATGGAATTGAGATAATTTACTCCTGACATCTGATATATGTATACTCTATTTTGAAGTATTTTGCTCTCTTAAATTCTTAGTATAAAGCAAAAGCTTTCAGAAACCTGTACAGTGTTCTATTATCTGTCAGTCTTGTGGTACTCATTTCTGGGCTTTGAGGAGCACTATGGACAGTGGGCCATGCAGATGCCTCTTTGTAAATATGGGTATCAGCAGAGAGATTTTTAAAAATGTTTTTCATGTTCACAGACCTGTCTTCTTTTTTTAAAATATCTTAAATAGTAAATAGTGAAGATTAATAATTGTGACTTGTCTAGCATTATGGTGATATTTAAACTGTTTTCCAGAAGATTTTTCTGTAGATGGAAACAACTTTGGAATAAAGGAGGAATTTTTTTCAGGATGGAGTTTTTTATTTTTCATTTTTTAGCACACTGGAAATGTGTCCATTGTGTTTTAGATGCCACTTACAATGAATTTATTTAATAGTGTTCTTCTGGTCAGATGTAAATAATGCTGTCCTGCGTATGCTGGCCTTTTAGCAATTGTTTCTTATGGGCAGTGTGTCACGAAAGGTGTAGTAACATATTTTTTTCTGGCCTTTTCTGCTTGGCTTTTATATTATTACTTATATATGCTTCTAGAAGTTTATTAGTGACTTTTAACACACCTTCCATCCCTTAGCTATAGCTAACCCTCTGAGTGAATTTTTCTCTCTTTCCTTTAAAGAACTGGCCATTTTTCTTTCTTAACTCCTCGATCTCCTTGGTACATTGACTGTAATTTTATAACACTAGTATTCTATATCTTTCTATATCAAGAAAATTTTTACTTGAAAACTGTTAGTTTTAAAATATGCTATATGTCTTTTGGGAAGTCATATATATGAGTAGGGTGAAGGGCAAAGACTGGAAATGTTTATGTTACAGAGTTATTTCTTCTTTCTTCTTCTTTCCTTTGAACCTCATTCTAATTGAATTGCTCAGAAAAGGGCATTGTAAAGAGAGTCCAGGGTAAGGGTTTGAACCCAGAATATTCCTCCTTTGTGAAATTATTTGCTTGTTTGATTTTAAGTCGTTCACTTTGTTACTTTTAAGTCTCCATAGAGTCTTACAGCTGTTTGATTTCTGTTAGTTCAATTATTATATTACATAGCATCTAACTATATTGTTCTTTAGAAATTCTTAAATTATTATGTACTAACACTTACTAGGGCTAACCATGCGCTAGGGACTATGATAGCCTCTTTGCATGGAATTTATTATGGTTTGTTTGATTATTCCTATTTTTCACATGAAGAAATTAAGGCCCAGAGAGGTTTAATAAATTGTCTAAGTCACCTAGTTATTAAGTAGTAGAACTTGGACTTGTTACCAAGTTTTATCTAAATCCTAAAACTATAGCCTTAGATCTTAAACTATTTGAATAATTGGGTAAATACAGATAATTAAATTTATTCTTACTGTTGAAAATTCAAATAATTTATGGCAGTGTTTTTAAAATCAGACTTAGCTAATGCTTGGTTCTGTGGGTGTAGGAGAAATGTTGTAGATGATTCTTTTGTTTGTGTTAATCTAGCACACCCTAGGTACTATGTTTTTTGTCTTGAACTTGTGATGTGGTAGGCACCAGAGAAATGCATGGCTAGATTTTTATGTACGTAACTGTTGCAACAGGACATTTATAACCATTCTACTTTTCTTCCTTTTTGCTATTTCATCCCTGGAGTGTTGTCTTACCCCAGTTTATTCAGTGACAGAGAAGACAGGAAAAGAGTGAAGTCTCTGGAGTATAGCTCTGCTGGTGTATGACTTGTTTTGGTCTTGAGCTTGCTTGCAATGCCTCTAGTACATAGACCCAGCTTTTGTTCAGAATGCTGTTGAATGGGCAGTGCTTACTTTACTGTAGCCAGAATTGATTATCTTGGTTAAAGAATCAAGGGAGATTAAGTTGATCTCTTAACTGTTCTGGATGTTGGAGTTAATTTCAGAAACATGTAGTAAACTGCAGTATTGGTTTAGCGTGGAACACTTTAGTTAGGATGTGTAGAGATAGTTTGACCTCAGTGCTTGTGCTTTTCAGTGAAGCTTTTATTGTACTGTTAACAAAAATCTAGATGAAAAATTTGAGTAAAAGACTATATTTTATCTGAAATATGAGATGATTTTATGAGACATTTATAATTCAGAAAGCATGGATTATATTGTCTCTCAACCTCTAATTTTGAAAACTTTCATTTATATCTGTATATTTTGATCAAGTGTCAATTTGTCTTCTGCCTTCCGATGATGAAGTAACTGACCTCCTTAAGATGGGGTTAGAAATATAAGTCATTTCTTAAAGCAAAAAGTTGCTGTAGCGAGTTTTCCTTGTGCTAGCTCTTCTCTTTCAGGCCATCTTACTGAAACTAAACATCAGTTCACTTGACAACTTTACTCAATTCTAGGCAACAGTGGCTATGCTCTGGCCTGCAGAGACAGTGAATCCATTCTGGCTCTGACACCCAATTTTATTGTAAAACACATTCATGTTGACATCATATCAGTTTTCTGAACTATTACATGCATAAAAGAATTCACCCCTTTCCATTCAGTCTTTTTCAGCCTTCCAGTTAGGAGAAATCTGCACACCCAGTGTTTTCATTTTGCATTTAATGTGGTCTAGTCCAGAAAATAGCAGCTTCAGTTAAAAAAAAGTTTTTCTTGAGGCACCTTTCAGAGTGTGTTAGCTTAATGGCATTCATTGGTAGGAGAGGACTAAGGAGAAATGCACAAGGCAGTTTTTAGGAGAGAACAGTTGAAGTTTAGGGTAAAACAAGTCAATATTGACCCAAGATTATGGGGTTTAGTTGCTCGAGTTCTTTTGCATGCAACTGCTATTTGAAGGATTCCTTGCTGGGCCTCACCCATGCCCAATTTTGTGGGCTTTGCCTCCTACTTGATCTTTTTGGTTGTATTGTTTTTGTGAAGGCCTTTGATTGCTGATTTTTTTGTTTACTTGTTTTACTTACATTGGAATTTGCTAGTTTTGCATTTGGAGTTTGTTTCAAATATAATTCAAATCTTCATCTTTAGTTTATGGGGGAAATGTTTTTTGTTTACAAAATTAAGCTCTTTTATTTTTATGTCAGTTCTAGCTTTGTACTGAGTTTTGCTGAGGCTATCCTTGGTTTTCACGATAAAGAAATTTGACCTTTTCACTTTTTACAGGGCTTGATTGACTTACTTGGTTTCCTGATCCTAAATATTAAGATGTTTTATTTTCCTTCTTCTCTGTGAATACAGGTCTCCCTAAAATATCCACAAACCTATTTGGGGAATTTAATAAGGTTTTCCTTGTTATTTGGTTCTACTGTTCTGAGACTGTCCATTGGGAATTTCATTTACCCATAAGAGACTGACATTCTTACATGGAGTGATTGCAAATTTTGTTTTTAAACTAATATCATAAATATCTTCAATTGATTTTACTTAAATGTGAGTATAATTTATATAAAATTTAAAAAGGGATGGTTCTCAACCCTACGGATGTAGATGTTAACTAATTCTTATTTATATAATTTGGGGCCTGGTATGGTCATATGGGGTATACGGAGAATTTTTAAAAAGGCTTTTTCCTATTGTCTGTATTTCCTAAATATTATGGGCAGAATAAGGTTGTATTAGAGAGAGAAAATTGCAAACATACCCTCACTTTCCACCGGCTGGATGCACATTATCTTTATCTTTATTTATTAATAAAAGACGGAATGCCTTGGAAAACAAAAGGTTTTAATGGCCGGTGCTTGGTATCCTTGACAACAGTCCCGAAAGAATATTACATTAGGGCACCAGAGAACTTTTAAAAATAAGTAATGGAATTCCGTCTCTGTTATGCTTTTAGTAGTCATTTCGGCCATGGTGCAGCGAGGTCATAAGCTGAGCTCAGTGAAGGGAGCCAGAACATGAAATGATGCTGAGAGAACGTCTGGGAGATGAGAGGTACAGAATTACAAGCGAAAGTGCAGGCCTGCTGAGGCAATTACAGCTTAATGGGGTCATTTGGAAGGCAATTGCCAGGGGTTAATGTAGTATGGAGAGATGAGGTGAGATTGAAGTGAAATTTGGGGCTGGAAATGTGTTAAGATGAAAGATCAGAGAGCAGCAAAATCTGCAGTGGTGAAGGTTTATAAAATGCAAAGATTTGAGAAAATGTAAAAAATAGTGCCCAGATGTTTAAAAAAATTATAAAGTGAAAGTGACATAAATTCTAGAAAATGCAATTTCTACATAAAAATATCTTTTTCTAAAATAGGTTTTCTGTTAGGAAAAAGTAAAGAATCTGTTTTTAAGGAAGTTTTCTATTACAATTTAGATTTTTATTTAATTTTTTTGCCTGCATATTTTAGGTCACATTGAACTTGAAGAGAGTTAACGCTGGCAACAAACTCCATAAGTGACTGTTTAACAGAATGCCACCTTTTTTTTTTTTTTTTAAACTTTAGGATTTAAAAACAAAAAAAATCAAGAAAAAGTCCTAGGTATACATATTTTGATATATTTATAATGGATTCATCACATTATCTTTTCAGGCATTAAAATATACTATATAAAATGTCAAAATATTACCATAATGTAAGCTAGCATTCTTTGAGTGGGTATTTTGGTTCTGAAAAGTATGCTTAAATATTACAGGTGTTTAAATTAAAAATGTCAAACCATGAAGGCATAATGGAAGTAATCATTTTTACATAGTTTTAAGCAGTACAGGGTTGAAAAAGCTTTGCATGCCAGACTATTGTGAATGAGTGGAGTTCATAAGAATTCAAAGGACAAAAGAGATCATTATGCTTTGTTACCTCAGCTAGTTCATTACCTTAATTGCTGAGTGTAATCCAGTCTTGGAAGAAAACTCTGGGGCTTTAAGAAGATCAACACCAGCACCTTATGGCACAGAAAATGGAAACCCTTTCCTGTACCATTGCTACTCCAGGAACACTAAACCTTGATCAAAGGCTGAACTTTTCTTAAGGTCGGCCATGTGAACATCCCCTGGAGCTGTACCATTCGCTGAACCATAATGAAGTTTAGTAGGTTCAGCACCATTTCTCTCTGACTGTGACCGTCCTGGATCACTGGCTAGCAATAGCATATTATCAGCCTTTCAGATAGGTGAGGTTTAAACATAATTATGGTTAGTAGTATAATATGCTTTTTAAAAAATACTGCTTTCATATTATGGAAACTGAACAAACTACTGTCACTATTTAACTACGTTAGTCAGGAAGCATTAATTTTTTTCCTTCCTTTTGAAGGGATTGCTATGTCTCTGTACCTAAATCTTTCGGAAAACCTTGGAAATTCCCTAACCGGTATACTTTTCCCGAAAGTCCTTTACTATGCAGTGTGGATGCAACTGTGAAATGGTTGACTCATCTGAAGCATTTTTACGTATATATTTTTCTCACCTGTGCAGCAATTTAGCTTGGCTTTGAAGATAGTTTTCTTTTTAGGATGCATACAGTTGCATACATTACGCTTTGAAAAAATTACGCTAAAACAAAAAATATGACCTTTAAAAGCATGGTTGAGTTGCATTCATTTTATAACCATCAAAGCAACTCTGTACTGTTGTAAGGTAGAAAAATCAATGATGCAATCTTTTTCCTTTTGCCTCGTGCAATCCGTAATTGAAATGGAAAATCAAATGAACGGCTAACAGATAATTGTTTTATCAATATTCCCTGCCTGCCCTACAAGGGTCAGCATAGAATGATCATGAGCCAGGGATATGATGAGGACAAAATGTGAAATTGAACAGCAAGGAGGCAATAAATCAGCCTTGACAAGAAAGAGTGACCAGCATGTAGCTGTTGTAGGCAGCTTTGGGGACAGTTTTTGTCTCAGGTGTCTGCCCTGATTTAAAAATGTGAGTTTATAATATTTGAAGCTTTGCCACCACTAAGCTTGGCTATTTTGGGGTTATATATGCTACTAAAGAAAATCTAAGTAGTAATCTGACTGTAATTTATCTTAAAAGACAAATGTTGAAATAAATAAATTTCCACAAATTCAGATATTCTATATGGTATGATTAAGAAAGTAAATGTATAAAAATATTTTATTGTATTGTTGCATTTATGCAATAGGCCTTGACTCTAAAGTGAAAATGATTCACTGAATTAGTTTTTAAAAAATATATTCTGTAAAGTTTGTAAAAAATAAAGTGAATATTAGTTTCTCTTGCCTAAATTATGAGATTTATGTGGGTTGAAGATGTCATTTGAGGAAGGAGGATCCAAACAAAAATTAAGACTCATCTACTCATGTTTTAATTTTTTCATTTTCCTATTAGCTAGAAATTATTATATAAATGACAGAAAAACACAGTTATAAATGCTCATTAGTAGTACCATGTAATGTGTAGGATTGTGGGATAAGTGTTATTGTTCATGTCCACATTAAAATGAAATAACTTCAGACATTGCCAAAATATGGTTGCTGGGAGTTAAGTTTATTCACATAAGACATAAAATTATGTTGGTGAATGTATAGGGAAATTTTCAGGAAAATTTCAGGTCATTTTAGAAAAATATTTTGAGAGCTTAAAAAGATTTATTTTCAAATAATTTACCTAATTAGGAATTCATACTGAGGAAATAGAGACATTTGTAAAGATAAACACATGAAGATGGTTACCACTGCAATATTCTCCCCACCTCCTTCTCTCTTAAATTTTTATTAGGGTGAATTTTGAGTCACATCACAGAAGACAGAATATTACAGCACCAAACAGCAAACACAGCCAGCTTATGGCCAATCCTGCCCCATTGTCACCTCCATCAGCTTTCTCCTTCTACATTTTAAAAAGTAAATCCAAGACATATTATTTCACCTGTAAATATTTCATCATGTACCCCTAAGAAATCTTTAAAAAACCATAAAATTTCACTGTATCATTATTACACCAAAATATGAACCATAATTCCTTGATATCATATATCCAAATTGTTTGTTTGAACAGAATGCAGGTAAGGTCTACTCATTGCAGTTGGTTGATATATCTTTTACGTCTTTTTAAATTTAAAGCTTCTTTTCCATTTTTTTTTTTAATCCTTTGTACTTTTTTGTTGAAAAAATTGGGTTGCTTGTCCTGTAAGTTCCCAGTCTATATTTTGCTGATTGCATCCCCATGGTATAGTTTAACATGTTCTTCTGTTGTTTGTATTTCCTACAAGTTGAGAGTTGGATCTGTAGGCTTAGTAAAATTCAGGTTTAATTATTTATTTTCCTGGAAGAATTGCTTCATAGGTTGTGTTATATTCTTATATTAGGTGGCTCATATTGTCTGCTTTTCTCTTTATTGGTAATGTTGGCGGCTATTGGTGATCAATGCTTACATCTATTAGTTTATTTGGGGTAGCAAAATAGAAATATTCTATTATTTCTCTTCAATTTATTTGTTATACTAATTTGTGAAGAGAAAATTTCCTATATCTACTACTTAGTTACTAAGGGGTCTAGTTTGCAGCATTATTCCTAAAAGGACAAATTGGAAACAGTTGAAATGTCCAACAATAGGTGAATTGATTAAATTATGTTATAGCTGTGTGATAGAATTCTACATGATTATTTTGAATCATGTTTTAGAAGAATACCCAATAATATGGAAAAAGTCCAATGTATTAAATTTATAAAGCAGCAATAAATAGTAAAATAGTAGTAGTAAATAGTAAAATAGTGGTATGCTCATAATTGTTTTCCCAAGTACTTTTAAATAGGACAAAAATACTGAAAGAATAAAGACCAAATATTTATATTATATAATGGTTACCTTTCAGTAGTGGCATTAGGATTTTTAACATTTTTTTCTTTATCCTTTTCTTTATTTTCCTTATGCTTTGCTGTAGTTTCCAACTTTTTTTTTTTTTTTTTAAACTGTGTTTCAAATGAGCAAAATATGGTCTAGGGACTGAATCTTCTATAGTAGGCTATCTTGTCCCATCTTTCAACCTGTAAATTTAACCTGTAGAATGGTTGTAATTGTAGAGGCACAAATAGATCACTGCAATCTAAATTAAGTGCTATCTCCCCTAATAGCTTTTTGTGATAGGTGTGTTTCTTATTATCTTTGTACACCCAGATGCCTCATACAGGGTCTGGCACAGAGCAACATTAGTAAATATGGTGAATTGAGTAAGTGCTAGGGTAGGCTGACCTAGAGTCATTGCTAGGTCTAATGCGTTGATGGTTCACATCCAGCTCATTGGTGCTCCTTTATCCTGTGTGACTTACTTTGTGTGAAATATTTCCATCTCTGCTTTAGAGAACAGATCTCTCTGGAGAACCAGTTTAGAGAACAAATCTCTAGTTTGGCATCTGTAGGGTAGAACATTTCAAATATCCACACTATCTCATGAACAATGATCAGTTCTCTGGATTAGTACATCTCTCACCTAAAATCACCTCAAGGTATAGTCTCTTGATTCCAGCAGTCTTCCACATTTTAGTTTTTAATCTTGTTCTACATTATTTTTATTTTTAGTTATTTAGGGGTAAAAACATTGTGGTTTATTTTGAAAGTTGATCACATCTAGTTTCATGCATGTCATTATTTTGCCTTCCCAGGAATACAATAGTTGTGTCTTATACTACTTACTTTTTTCTCCCTCAATATCTAGTACTGTGGTAGATGCACAGTAAGTATTGTTGAATTAATTAGATTGGTGCTATTGCATTATTGCTATAAAGGTAACATTGTTATGGTCAGTTGCATTTAGAATAGAAGACAAATAGTCTTACTACATTGTCCTCATTGACTTGCTATCAAGTTAAAATTTAGTGTGGGATCAGAAATTAAGTTTATTGAAATTCTAATTCATTCAAAAAGGTTTACTGAGTGCCTAATATTTGCTGGGTATTGTTCTAGACGGTAGAGATACAGTATTGAATAAAAGAAAAACAAATACCTGCCCTTATGGAACTTACATTCTTGTGGATCTGTTCATACATAACTTGCTACCATGTACATTCTGTGATAGTGCATAATAATTTTCAGGGAGTCATCAGCAACAGGCTAGATAAGCTTGATCTAGAGTCAAGTATCTATTAGCTTTTATATGGTTTTGTGCAATAGCTTGGTAAAGAACAGAAACACTTGTTGAACACTTATAATGTGCCAGGTACTCTATTAAGAATTTTGATATACCTTATCTTATTTAACTCTCACAGTACTTTTAGGAAGTTGGTAGAATTTCTGTTTTCTTTAGTGAAAAAAATGGAAGCTCCGAGATGTTAATCAGCTTGCTCCGGATCACATGGCTAATAAGTGAGTGGCAGAACCTTATTCAAACACAAGTCCTTCTGATTCCAAAGGGCTTTTTCTATAAGCATTGTTGTAAGAGAATGTTCCATAAATTCTCAGTTGTTGAATTTTTCAGGATGATTTATTTGCAGATATAACAGATAGGCTGTGATGTCCTCATGTGTGCTTTATTTATTGTGCTATCCTTTATGTAGCAGCATATCCATAAGGAATGAAAGGATATCAGGGTGCACATGGTGGATTTAAAAAAAAAAAGGAAGGATAATGTAGGAGTCAGAGTTTGTTAGGCAGAAGGTCATGTTAATGTTCCAAAGTGACTTGAAGTGCTATGTCACAGTATTTAACACGCACATTTTAAAATGGTACACATAATGAACCAAGAGTAGATGTTATTCTAGTTTATCATTACCATGTTTCATTGATTCTAAGATGTTCATTCTTCCCTCCTCATTTTAGCATTTCTGAAATCAAGATGCCTCTTATAATCAATATCATGTCATAGTTTAATTGACATAAGTTTTTCCTTCTTTACAGTAGCACATAAAATCATGATGAGTCTTAGATTTGATGAAATATAATTATTTATATTTTGGCAACACCCTAAATATCAATATACATTTTATTTCCTGAAGGCTGCATAGAAGTTATTTCAATCATCAGATTATTAATTTGTGTTTTTAGTGCTTTAGATGCATTAGATAAATGCTTATACTTAACAATTACCATGCAGCTTTAACGTTTTTACTTACTCAACAGTGTAACTGTTTGGGTGTTTTCAGAACATCTGTTAATATGCCAGCAAACCGTAGGTATATTGGATTATTAATATATTTTGAAGAATTACGTATTATGTACTTTGTGCAGTAATGTATCATGGTTTCAAAGAAACCATCAGGCTTTTCAAGTCATTAACTCACTTTTTTAAAAGTCCTTAAATATATATTTAGATGAACCACTTAACTGTGATTTTGATGTCTTAGTCTATTTCTTTTGATAATTAATGCTACAGGAGGCAACCTAGTAGATTAATATTAAATTGTAGCGTTAAATTTTACTAACAGAAATAGAGTGAAAATGCCTTGTTCCTTTAAGTTTTGTTCTTATACCATCTATTTCCACGAGAGTCTGCAGAATTTTCTGAATGATGGGAGGTTTGGCACGATTTGGAACATATGTGTCTTTGATTTTCACATGTTGTTCTAACTGATGTCAAAAGGAGTTTTTGCATTGGCAGCCTGAAGCCAGTCCATGGCATTTAGTATCTAGGTACACTGGAAGTTCAGATTTAAAGTTGAGCAAAATGCTGACTTGTGCTTTTTTGACATGCTTTGCCTTTTGAAAACATAGTAATTATGATGTTATATATATTAATTTTCAGTGTTTCCTACATATTATTTAAATATCCAAACCACAGAAAACATTATTTTTAAGTAGTAGTCTTTAAGTAAGGTAGGATGCAATTGGTATAAGTATGAATTTACATTAAGAAATTAGAAATTTTAAAGATTTAGTAAGAATAAAGTCAGTATTATACTGAAAAATTATAATTTGTAAAGCTTCTCCCCTTGTTTTATGCAGAAGTCTAAATAAGCACATGAATTAAGTTTGTAAGCCTTATAAAAACTAAAGATAAAACTGTTTGAGAAAATCAACATTTTAAATCATGCTAAATCTCTTCCTATTTTTACTCATCCTCTTGCAGAGCATTGACAAAAATATGAAATTGATTTGGTTGAAGGGTGTTAAAGAGCCGACAGCCAAATGTCACAAACAATGAATGGCTGCAGTGTTGAAAAAATCAATAGGGAGGTTAAGCTGGTCTTGTGAAAGACTTGGCAGACTGCTCTGTTCCAGGAAGATATCTGTCTTCTGGCCTTGGTTGCATGATCAAAAGGAAAACTTGATAGGCTTAATGAAGGAAGATACTGTAAAACTGACAGCAGAAATATAGACACTGTGGTAAACCATAGTGCACATCAGTGAGTGGAGCTATTAGATATATTTTTCAGCCTGAAAAAATACTTATGGGTAGAGATGTCAAAAATATTAACATTCTTTTACTTTTTCATCAGTTCCTCTATCAGCTAATAAATTTGCCTTAAGTAAACAAAGGTTTGCATCTGGCTAAGTACATGAGATGTTTAAAGTGCGAGACACAATAATTGCTGTGTTAATTAGTAAAAGAATTTCCCAAATCTGTTGATTATAATGTTTAAAATCTAAATCAACATTATATCTTTGCCATTCGCAGATTGTGTCCAAGGTATTAAGAAAGATCGACAGCCTAGGTAAAAAAGACAGCCATTGACTTATCAATGAAAATAGAAAGTCCGTCATTGAAAACCAAGGTGGGATTTATGATTCATTAGTACACCCCACAGGCCATTAGGAGATATTTTATAGAAGCATCTTTTTTAACACGTCTGTTGATAAACAGTATGTTGGCCTAAAAAATACTTCACTGTGATTGTTTTGATCAGAGCTATATATTATGAAGCCTGACATTTTAACACATATCAAATAAGATTAAGATCATTTATAGATATGTTTCTTTGCAGTTTACTGTAGTTTGTTGTTTATCAGCTGTATACTAAGTAATGTTTTGTCTGCATTATTTTTTCACCTGAATTTCTTAAGAACTTTTATTATACTATGAAATCAATTATTTCTTGGGTGCTCACTGTGTATTAGTCATTGGGGTGCTGATACATGCTCCTTAATTAAAAGCATTTGTTTAGAAGTTTAGAGATTTCAAAAAATTTTTGCTGCTTTTTTTTTTTTTTTTTAACAAAGAGGCAGCTCCATTTTATTTTATTAGCCTCCCTTAGATGTGGCAGTCTTTTTGTGTATGTCTCTGAGTGGATTTAAGAAAAAGGCACCATTAGTTTAAAATTCCCAAATGTGGTATTCAGTTTGGAGAAGATGATAACCTGTTTAAAAACAAATAAATAAAAAGAGCAGAAAAAAAGGGAAAGATGTCTGGCAGATTTTCTGCAAGTGGACGCTGTAATAAAAATGCCCCCTACTTTGTCAGGATGGTATTTGGAGGGCTGCTGCCATATGTTACTTTCCTTTTTAGCTGGGATTATGCCATCATTATTGCTGATAAAAGCTGTTTACTGCCTTGGCAAAGGAATGATGCTTGGAGCAGTTTTGGAAACTGCCATTCAGTTTACAAAAAAGTTCATTTAGTGCCAGATGCTAGAATCCTAGGTCTTTGTTATCTTTTCCCATTATTAGATCCAGCCATTGTCTTATTTCTTTTTTTCCCTTTATAGTAAAATGTTGCTTCTTACTACCTGTTTTAATTCAAGCCGTTAATGTGGGAGGTTATCTAAATTATTACATTCTTCATGTTAACTGATCAGTACTAAAGCTGGGCAATTTGGCTTTCGGAACAATTGACCAGATTTGGAATAAGCACTGTAGTGTGCAATGAGGTTCCAGTTTCTAAACAGCCTGAATGTGTACTCTCTTTAGTACCATTGCACATCAAGGAGAGCTTGGTTCTGTGTTTGAATAAACTGTTGGCCAATAGGCAATCTCTGGAAACATTGAAGGTGGAATTGTTTTGGGTCAAGTTATAACATTGTTTTTATCCTGTTATGAAACATTTCCCAGGAAATGTTAAATTCATAGTTGTTATAACTTTTTCTGAGAATATTACCTTTCCAGTTATTTTTCTGAGACATTTCTTCTGCTTTTAAACACAACAGTTAGTAGTGACTGCATGATTGGATTGCACTGCCCTAGGAACTTGTAAATGCAAATAGTAATAGACTTTTTTGTTGTTAATTAGCATACAATACTAAGTAGGCCTTTGATGCATACTTAATACTCCAGCTTTGTATAAGGCAAGTAGATTGTTTTATTTTTAGTGTTTTGTCAACATTTTATTAAAATCCATTTATCTCTCAGTGTCTAAAAACATTCTTTTTCTCAACTTGCAGGACTGTCCAGTGGCGTCAGTATCTGTATAAAATGTGATGTGTTGGCCCACCCAGAGATTATACTGTTGGCCATGTTAGTATTATGCTTCAACCATCTTTTTCCACACCTCAGAATTTAAATTGTACTCCTTACCTGAATTAAGAATTACTTTAAGTGCAAAACTAACTCTTAAAAATAATGCTGACAAATTAAGGTCTCACTGATTTACCTCAAAATATAGCCATGATTTCCTCAAGTATTGTATACTTTTACTCTGATGCTTTTTCTAGGAACGGTTGCCAAGAGGACAGAGTCCAAAAATTAGTGTAAAAAACACATTTTTTTACTGGACTTTTCTGAGACTTGATTTTCTCTTTATAAAAAATGTAGATAATACCTGTTTGTAAGGGTGTTATGAAAAGAGCCTGGGAGATCATTTTTACAAAAAGAAGAATATCAGTCATCTGTTAGAATACTGTAGAATACATCAAAATGTAGCTGACCCGGGATGCCACAAATGGCCCCCTAACAATTCAGACTTTTGGATGACTTTAGGTGGGAAAAGAAAGGAAAATCCATCTTCGAATGTATCCAAGTGCAAAGTTTAATGATACGAAATTTCAATGTCAGATTGAAGTTGAAAATTTAGAATCACCTGGGTGAAAGGGTTAAGTTTCCTTATTAAAGATTGCAACTATTTGAGTTTATGTGTACCTGCTGTTTTTCAGAAATAATTTTTGATGGTTATGAGTGAATACTTATTAGTTTCTTGAATTAACATGAACACAATTTAAAAATAATTCTTAAAATAAAACCCAAGTAAAAAGTTTTTAAGCTGAAGCTATATTTTAGGGAGTAAATACTTTAGCTGTGCCCAATATGAGTTAATAAATGGACACTGACATGAAAAATATGCATTTATTTAAACAAGAAACATTAATTGGCTGCTGTATACACACACACACACATACATATATACAAACACGCAAATACACATACACATGCACAACATGGCACTGTAATCGGAATCTCTGGAGAGTACCAAGCTTTGCACCAATATAGACCTGCTATTTTAATTAACTAATTAATTTTTGTTTTGTTTTTGTTTTTGTTTTGAGACAGGGTCTCACGCTGTTGCCCAGGCTGGAGTGCAGTGGTGTCATCTTGGCTCACTGCACCCCCAACCTCCTAGGCTCAAGTGATCCTCCCACCTCAGCCTCCCTAGTAGCTGGGGCTACAGGTGAACCTCACCATGCCCAGCTGATTTTTGTGTTTTTTTTTTTGTAGAGACAGGGTTTTGCTATGTTTCCCAGGCTGGTCTTGAACTCCTGAGCTCAAGCGATCTTCCTGCCTCCGCCTCCCGAATTGCTGGGATTACAAGGTGTGTGCCATCATGCGCAGCCCTAATTTATTTTTAATATTAAAAAATTTAATCTATTGGACACCCCCTGCTTCCCAAATAATTGCCCTTCAAATTGTATTTGCAGAATTGTTAGTGAAAAGGCCATTAATTGTACAAATTAACATTTCTTCTCTAGTTATCTAAATACACCTTTATAATTTTTAGTGAATGAATGTGTTTCATTCATCTTACTCAAATAGCTTTAGCTAATTCAGTTGTCTCAGATTTTCCAAGAGACTAAAATGTCATTGCTTTCTTTCCCTATTTTCATAGTCATATTCATTTGTACTTAAGACTTATAAGCATTGCAATCATTGTCATTTAGGACAATTGAAAGGGAACTTGGGTTGAAAGAGTTTGTGTTTTGGTTATCAAGTTGCCATGGGTTCCAAACTCCCAGTTTTGCTATTTATTACAGTTATGGCTTTAAACTAGTTACTGGACTTTTCTGAGATTTGGTTTTCTTATTATAAAAAATGTAGATAATATCTGTTTGTAAGGGTGTTATGAAAAGAGCTTGGGAAAAAGTGGGTACTCTGTAAATAGTAGATATTTTTATCATCAGTAAGCAAGATTGTATCAGCATGAGATGACTAAGTCAAATTAAGTCAGTTTAGTTTTATCTTTCTGGCTTATCTGCATGGAGTGCTCTTGACATGAATTCTGTCTTTCAATGATTGATTCACTTCAGCCATACTGCGTTATTTGCAGATCAGGAAAAGTTAGAGATGTCATCTGCAAGAACTTACAACAAAACTAAGCAGAATGGAATCAACTTCAGTTTCATTTTAGTTGAGAATCAGTCCAAGAATGAATAACTGTAATATATTTAATTTTATAGATTGAGTTTAGGATATTTTTATTAACATTTTTTTACAGTGACCTAGTTTTTCAGTTTCCTTATACCAAATAATTTAAAAATTATTTGTAAGTTATTTATATATCTAGTAACATATTTACAGAATTTATACAGTACTTTAATATATTCCTATAAACTTCTTCTAATATATAGTATTAGTCCTTCCTATTGGCATATGTTTTATTCTAATTGATCTTGACTTACTTTCTTCAAGGTAAAGATTTTTTTCTTTTTAAAAAAATTCCTTCAAATGATAAATATCCCTTCATCAAATTTTAGATGTCATGTTGACAGTATATCAAAACTATGCTTTTGCTAGGGCACATTATTACTTTTGGTTAAGTGTGTGGAATTCTATAGGGAGAATGTGACTTTTTCCCCTTTTTGGATAGATGCATCTAGAACCAAATGAGGGCAATAAAGTCTAATAGAAAGCTTTACAGATGAAAGTTTTGTTTCTGTTTGTGCAATACCTTGTTCCCCCTTCACGTATCCTGGGAAATCATACTGATCAATAGTTCCCATTTCAGTACAACTGCAGCAAGCATTACAACTGTATAAAATTTACAACATTGTCTGCTGTAAATTTTAATTGGAAAAACCTTATAGCTTTGCTCTCTATCTTTGGAGGTTTAAATCTATATGATTTTTTTAAATAAAAAAATTTACAACATAATATCATGTCATACAATTTTTATGGACATATAATATAAATAGGCCCAAACCATAGCCTTATTGGAAAAAAATAACTGTAAAAATATATTTTAATGCTTAGTGCGTTAAACATTTTTGCTATAGAAACAATGGACTTGGTAAAGTAATTTAATGAATGTCATAAATAATTATGAACAATCTCAGATGAGAGATATTAACAAATAAATATATTAATAAAAGATATATTATCTGGTTTCTCTGGGTCCCAAGTGGGGCCTCTTTTTGAATCAATGTAAAATACTCTGTATAGAGCTAGTGTTCTGAACTGGAAGAGTATGAGAAAAATGTTGCTTTCTGCGCTGCTTTATTTCTGTCACAGGTCAGGCTTAAAATGCTGTGTGATACAGTTATTGACTCTAATCTGGGCATAAACACAAGTCCTCAAGCACCAGCCCAATTAATAATTTGCATAATTAACACGCATATTAAATAGGGACTGGCCTTGCATCTGTATTTGCAGTGATCGGGGTAATGAGGGCTAACGGAGCGGCGCCTCGGGCCTGTGTTAGCAGACGTGTGGCAGTAGTAATTTTTGCTTGGATTGACAACTGCTAGACAAGCAGTCCCAGCATAAAACTAAACCCCGTTTGGCAGTATTAATCGTTGACAAACTGCTCTTAAAGCTGTAACATTGTTTCTGTCAGTTGTTTGGTTTGATGTCACTGTTAGACATAATAAATCAATAGTGTCAGAATTTGGGAATGTTTATAGCTAGCAATGTTTATTATTTCATATGACTGTCATGTACAAATAGTGGTTATCATGGTTGCCTCTAAATTATCAAAGACAGAATATTGCTTTGAATATACTTCTGTAATTCTTGTTTCAATGAATTCTTTGCCATCTGGAAATGCTTTTGGTTGGTATGCCTGCCCAATTCTATTGTAATATTCATTGTAATATTGGTGCCATATGTCCTGTTCCATGATTTTTAAAGGAATATACAGTTTAATTTCTTGAAAGTTCATTTAGCTATAAATGAAGAAGATATACCTAGCTTATTCAGCTTTATCTTCATTCAGAAATTGATATTAAATATGTGTGATAGAGTGCAAGCATACTGTGTTTCTTCACAATAGGATTTGAATTTCAGGGGATTTAAACTATATATAGGAAGGAAATATATCGTTGGCACTTATTGTTTATAGAGAAAGTACAGGCTGAGTATCCCTTATACAAAGTGCTTGGGACCAGAAGTATTTTTGGAGTTTGAATTTCTTCAGATATTGGAATATTTGTGTTACTGGTTCAGAATCCCTAATCTAAAAATCTGAAACCCAAAATGCTCCAGTGAGCATTATGTTTGAGGGTCATGTCAATACACAAGAAGTTTTGGATTTTGGAGCATTTCAAATTTCAGATTTTTGGATTAGGGATTCTCAACTTGTATTCAGGATACAGATAAGTCCCTTCTCTCCCCATTCTTCCCTTCTACTCTCTCATTTCTCCAAAAGCTTTAGGTAAACATTTACATATAATCCCTCTCTCCCATCTGACCCCCAGTACTACATATTTTAAGACTTTTCTTCATTTAGACTTCAAAAACATTTCTTTAAAACTTACCTCAAGAAGTGATATTATCTTTATTGTTATTCCATTAAAAGCCACTCCTATTTACAGTATTTTTGGTGGAACAGAATTTTACATGTGAAATTACTAGCTATACATGAAAATGTTTATTATATAGCTATAACATGTTTATGATAAACTGTAGTAAAATAATAAAGCCTATTTTCAATTACTTAGGAAGAATTTTGGATCTTTCTGCATAGCATTTTGATGTTTCAAGTAAAAGTGTATGTAAACACATTATATGTGAATCAGGGGATTTTATGACCTGCCAAAATCTTTTCTTTAGCAAACAAGTAGGCACTTTTAAATTATGAGCATAAGAAGTGCATTAGTTTTAAAAAGGTGTAGTCAATTGGAGTAAGGCTGCCCTTAGCTTGTCATAAGAATATTTTCACATAAAAGAGACCATGCATAAATTCAGAAAATTATTAGAGTCCATAGGTAGAAAAACATGAAATTATGAGCATTAACAGCATTAAGGCTGGGTGTGGTGGCTCACTCCTATAATCCCAGCACTTTGGGAGGCCAAAGCAGGAGGATCACATGAGCCTAGGAGTTCAAGACCAGCCTGGGCAATATAGGGAGACCCCATCACTAGAAAAAAATTAAAAAATTATCTGAGCGTAGTGTTGCATGCTTGTAGTCCTAGCTACTTGGGAGGCTGAAGAGCATTTAGTAAGGCATTTGATAAAAAGCAAGTGTGGTCTGCTCATTATACCTCTCGTTTATATATTGTTTAAGCTATAATTTTAAAGCTTATTTCCCATTTATTGTATATCTGTACATGTGCATATCGTATACATATGATAGCATAATGCTAAACGGCAGCCATATGTAAAAGGTAACAAGGGGATTTTCAGGATATAAATGAAATGTCGTAAGTAATATGACTGTTTCTTAAAAATCAATACACTGGAATCAGTGAATTTAAATGAATGGGGTTCCATTCAAAAGTGATATTTCTAGAAAGCAAATGCATATTTCACTTTTGGGGACCCTACTTTTGAAAGACTTTCGTCCATTTTTTTTTTTTTTTTTTAAGATGAAGTTTCACTCTTGTTGCCCAGGCTGGAGTGCAATGGCACGATCTCGGCTCACTGCAACCTCCGCCTCCTGGGTTCAAGCTATTCTCCTGCCTCAGCCTCCTGAGTAGCTGAGATTACAGGCACCTGCCACCATGCCCGGCTAATTTTTGTATTTTTAGTAGAGACAGGGTTTCACCATGTTAGCCAGGCTGGTCTTGAACTCCGGATGTCAGGCGATCCACCATCCTTTGCCTTGCAAAGTGCTAGGATTACAGGCATGAGCCACCGCGCCTGGCCAACTTTGGCCCATTCTTTTAATTATCTTTAATAGTGGTAAATATAAAATGAATAGCTAGAGATAGTAGTAAGTTAAATGAAGTTGCGTGACTACAGCTTCTGCCCATAGACAAGTCTAAGGCCTGTGCATGTTTACAGGGAGAGGTCAGGTGGCCCACAGAGGGTGATGGAGATTTCTAGAGTAGGAGAAATGATAGTATAGGCCAGGATCAGGGAGGTGATGAGATAAGAGAAAATAGTTAGATTGCTTTTCATCTTTCAGGTCTCAGCTTAAATGTCACCTCTTTGAAAGGACTTTCTTAATTGATTTTGCTAAAGTCGGTCTTCCCTGTTATTTTTGGGCTCTGTCCTTCATAGCATTTATCATAACTTGTTTATTATTATTTTTTGTCAAGGCCCATGAAAGTAGGGACCTTATCCCTTCTTTTGCCATTGATATGCTTCAGAGGGAAGGCAATGAAGAACATTGCTACTGCAAGGCCTCCAATGGGTGGGATTGCAAACTTGAGGAAGGGACTTCATATTTCTTTAACATGGACTTTGTGCTTATGTTTGGTGCTTTTTGTTCTCTTGTCTTCTTAGAATAGCCTTATCAGGCAGTTATTAATGTTTCCATTTTATAGATGAGAAAACTGAGGCTCAGAGAAGTGACGTGACACAGCCAGTAAGCAGCTGAGCTGACATTTGAATTTGGAGCTTTGTAATTTCAAAACCCACAGGATACCACATGATCCATGCTCTGTGGAATTTGTTGGTGTGGTCAGTGTAAAAGGTGATCAATAGATATGTAGTGGAATTCCTAGACAGTATTGGGTATTTGGTTACAATTGTATGACATGCATTTATAGCAGATCTGGTCTTCAAGGTTTTGCTAATTTCTCTATCGGTGTTTCCTAATATAAGCATAAAGACAATGAAAATGTGTGTTATCAGTAAAGATAGGGTTGGTGAGCTCTTCTTATATAGGGTTGGCCTATTGCCTCTCCTGTGCTCAAATGGAAGTAGCTATGTACTGTCCTTGAGGGAATTGAAAAAACACTCACTCAAATAATTTTCTGTTGGGCTTAAATCTCCTATGGGACCCCAGCTGAGAAAGGCTGAGTTAGTTTATGCCACTGTAACAAACAACCTCCAAATCTTTATGGCATTAAAACAGAAGTTTATTTCTCATACCATATTCATTGTGGATCTGTATGTGGCTCTGCTCATTGTAGTCACATAGGAATCCAGGCTAATGAATTAGCCACCATCTCTCAAACATTGCCAGTTGTCCTCCCATAAGTAAAGCAACTTCTGGATATTTTATCTGGTCAGCATTTAAAGGATATGGCTTACAAGTAACAAATGTTCATAATTCTTGCTCACAAGTCTTTCAAAGTCATGTGGCCAACCCCAAGGGGACAGGTAGTATATATGAACTTAGCATGTGCCCAGAGGGAGAGGAGAGTTGGATATCAGTAAATGGTATGAATGACAATCACAATTAGCACAGTAGAAAACTAAAGAACTCTAGGTAGCCAGTGAAGGGTAGTGCTGCAGTGATTGTATTTGGATAGTTGTAAAATCTAATGGCCAACCAAATATGTGTTAGTGTAATGGGGAAATTGGGTAAGAAATTCCAGTGAAGAAAAATTATTGTTCACATATTCTGGTGAGCACATTTAAAGATGTTCACCATTGGCCAGGTGCGGTGGCTCATGCTTATAATCCCAGCACTTTGAGAGGCTGAGGCAGGCAGATCACCTGAGGTTAGGAGTTCAAGACCAGCCTGGCCAACATGGTGAAACCCTGTCTCTACTAAAAATGCAAAAATTAGGCATGTTGGCAGGCACCTGTAGTCGTAGCTACTTGGGAGGCTGAGGCAGGAGAATCACGTGAACCCAGGAGGCAGAGGTTGCAGTGAGCTGAGATCGTGCAACTGTGCTCCAGCCTGGGTGACAGAATAAGACTCTGTCAAAAAAAAAAAAAAAAAAAAAAGATATTCAACATTATTAGTCATCAGGAAAATGCAAATTAAAAGTTCAACAAGTTACCACTTTACACTTACTAGGATGATTATAATGAAAAAGGCAGGCCAGGCATGGTGGCTCATCATGCCTGTAATCCCAGCACTTTGGGAGGCAGAGGCAGGAGGATCGCTTGAACCCAGAAGTCTGAGCCCAGCCTGGGCAACATGGTGAAACCTGGTCTCTACTCCCCTCCCTCCCACAAAAAAAATTAATCCAGTGTAATGGCACATGTCTGTGGTCCTAGCTACCCAGGAGGTTGAGGTGGGAGAATCACTTGACCCCAGGAGGTTGAGGCTGCATGCAGTGAGCCGTGATTGAGCCACTGTACTCCAGCCTGGGTGATAGAGTGAGACCCTGTCTCAAAATAATAATAATAATAATGATAAAAGAGCAGATAATAACAAGTGTTGGTGAAGATGTGTAGAATTTGAAATCCTCCTACACAGCTGGTGGGAAAGGAAAATGGAAAATAGTCTGTCAGTTCTTCCAAAGGCTAACTGTATAATTACCATATGACCCAGCAATTTTATGCCTAGGTATATACCCAAGAGAAATGAAAATATATCTGCAGAAAAAAAATCACAGATGTTCACAGCAGCATTACTCATAATAGCCAAGAAATAAAACAACCCAAACTGATTAATGGATAAACAAATTATGGTATATCCATACAATGGAATATTATTCGGCCATAGCAAGGAATGAAGTATTGATACATGCTACAACATGTATGAACCTTGCCAACATTTTGTCAAGTGAGAGAAACCATTTATCAAGGACCACATATTGTAAGATTACATTTATATGAAATGTCCTGAAAAGGCAAATCTAATAGAGAAAGAAAGTAGATTAGTGGTTGCCAGGGACTGAAGCAAGGGACATAGGGTGATGAGGAGTGACTAATGGGGAATTTTGAGAGAGGGTGATGAAAATGTTGGAAAATGATTGTGATTGTTGCACAACTCTGTGAATATACTGAAAACTATTGAATTGTATACTTTAGGTATATTGTATAATAAGTGAATTGTATCTCAACAAAGTTTTTATAAAAAATAGCCTGGGGGAATATAAGGAGGCATATCATTTCATTGATACTAAAATGCACTTTAAATAAACATTTTCACATTTCTGAAATCAGGATGCCTTTTACAGACAATGGTGTCTTAACAGTTGCTGCCAGCCAGTTGGTAGTCTTGTTGTGGTTGCATTGCCTGTGTATACAAGAACTTGGTGTTTTTCCTGGTGGCGTTACTAGGTATATGTAGCCTCTTGATGTTTCAGTCAACAAACCATTTGATGACTGTTGCCTGGTTGTGCTTGAAAACCTTCTTGTGACATATGGTAAGAGCAACCAGCATCAAAATTTCTTAAATATGGTAAGAACACCAGCATCAAAATTTATGGAATGAGTATCAGTGGCTTGGAAGAAAATGCAATATAATAGGCAGCATTTCTTAAAATTTTGTGACTTGGAACCATTAAAAGAAAATCTGATTAGTATCCTGAGGGACCAGCATCAAGATAACACACTCTTTTTGAGAAGAATTTTGGGAGTCAATTATTAGAGTGTACTGCCTGGCTGTCCAGCATCTCCTAGATCAGCACTCCCCAACGTTTTTGGCACTAGGGAGTGGTTTCATGGAAGACAATTTTTCCATGAATGGGGGTGGGGGAGGATGGTTTCAGGATGATTCAAGTGCATTACATTTATTGTGCACTTTATTTCTATTATTATTACATTGTAATATATAATGAAATAATTACACAACTTACCATAATGTAGAATCAGTGGGAGCCCTGACTTTGTTTTCCTTCAACTAGACGGTCCCATCTGGGGATGATGGGAAACAGGGACAGATTATCAGGCATTAGATTCTTGTAAGGAGCGTGCAACTTGGATCCCTTGCATACACAGATCACAATAGGGTTCATGGTCCTGTGAGAATCTAATGCCTCTGCTGATCTGACAGGAAGCGGAACTCAGGTGGTAATGCGATGGGGAGTGGCTATAAATACAGATAAAGCTTTGCTTGCTTGCCCGTCGCTCACCTCTTGCCATAGGGCCTGGTTTCCAACAGGCCGTGAACCAGCACCGGTCCGTGACTTGGGGATTGGGGACTGCTGTCCTAGATTATAGAAGACACAGATAGGAAAGGCATGAGGTGTTGTCTGGTATAAACATCTTGTTTAGAAATGGGAAAATTGAGTCTCAGAGAAATAGGCGACTTGCCTGTGCTCATATAGCTCATTTTGTCTTTTATTTTTATCAGTTGTGCATGCATAACATAAAGACTAACATTTATTGTGCCTGGCACTGTTCTGATTACTTCCTATGTATTCATCCACATGACAAGCTGGGTAACTTGTGGCCATACCAGATCAGTACTTAAATCTACACTTTCTAGAAAGCTCTGGAATCTTCATGGAGAGAACTCCTTTGGATTGGTTGATTTCATAATTGTGAGGAAAAATGATTTTCTATATGGCCAGAGGGCTCAAGGAAACTTCAGTACTTTTTTCTACGAAGAGGTCTTATTTCTTGTTTCCTGGAGAATAAGTCAGGAGCAATTACATGTGAGTATGTTCTTATATTAGGCCTAAATCATGTGTCTTTGTGAAAAGAAATTCAGTAATCTGAGAGAAAATAATTGTGTTTCTTAGGGAATTTCTGTAGTATCTTTATGACTATATTTGTTCTAAATTATAGATTGTGGCCTTATCTACAGTGCTTCATTAGATAGATGAAAATATAAGTTTCTTTCCATAATAATTCCTGTTTAGTATGATTTATAAAATTATTATTACTATGTTTTAACAGTAATCTGGATGTTTCTGGTCTCTCTAAATGAGCATGGACTCCATTCCTATAGCCCCAATGGGAATTTCAGTAATAAGGAAGAACAGATCTGATTGTTTTTGCATAACATTTCCCTTTTCAAAAGACCCCAAAGCTCCTTATAAATGGAAGGATGGTGTCACCTGTCTGGAGCACTAAACTCATTTAAGTCAAACCTATTATAAAAAAGCTAAGGATTAGAAGAGACAAAGATTATGTAGTTTTACCTGTATAAGAATGTGAAATTGTCATTAGCCTATAGCCTGTTTTCATAAGTGGTTGATGTGAGAAGACCTCTGAGAATCATGTAATTAAGTTAGGCTGGGTAATGTGTCAGGACAAAGTGTGTTATATGTAGCTTACCTGCTTGCGTGCCTTCCCTGTTTTTCCCCCAGTTTTTTTCCCCCACAAAAGAAAATAGCTTTTTTTTTTTTTTGGATTATAAAAGAGTCTTTGCTAGCTGTTAAAATATTTAAAAAACATTGAAAAGTGTTTGAAAAAAGCAACGGTCACATAAATCCCATTGCTCAGAGATTACCACTCTTCTAAATAGTGCTAAACACATATATATTAATTTTCAAAAGTAAGTTAAATATGGTGTTGTATAGCTGGCATCTTTCACTGAATAGTATATTGTGGATATCTTTCCATGTTAGCAAGTCATTCTATGTCATCATCTTTACTTGGCTGCATAATATTCCATGTTGCCTTTTTTGTCAGTTTTATCACATACTGTGTATTTGCTTGAATCACAATTAAATATCTGTATAGTTATGTTATACTTTCATGGGGGGTTAGTTTAAAATATGGCATTATTCTAACTAGAAGTGAAATCATTAATTATTTACTGGTGCTTATTGTGTATTAATCTCATTCTTTGCACTTAACTATCTGCTGCCCTTGTGGGGTTTACATTCTAGTGGAAAGAGAGGTAGCATTATAGAACAGGTTAAAAAAGATGAACAAAGACATCTCTCTGCCTAGATTGTAAGAGGGAAACAAAGAAACAATCATCATGGCTATTTTATTAGAGGAATGAGAAAGGACCAGAGGCCTCTGTATGTGTCCAGGGAGGTTTACAGATTCATGGTTTTTCAGCTTCTATATCTCGTTTCTAGCTAACAGGGCTATCCTTTGTTCTAAAATGGCAGATGTTATTTGTAACTTTGTTTTAAAATAGCATAATATTTCTGCTTAAAAAATTTCAAAAATGTCAACAATGATTTTTCTTGAAAGTGTTAATATTCCTTCTTGACAGTATCCAAAGCCATACTTTGGTGATTTCCATGGTACCTCAATACTGAATTTGATTACTCTTTGATTAGGCCACTAAATTTTTTGTCTTACTTGCTTTTTTCACCCCTAAGTCATCCATAAAGACGTGAATTGATTTTCATGGTTGTGTTAGGTAAACATAAGTTGTACTACATATGTGTAATTACAAAGCAATTGTAATGGCAAATCTAGGGTCTTGTGACATCTGTTAGTAGGGATCTTCTTATCATATCCCTCAGTGATCATTTGACAAAAATAATACCATGAAGGGATTTCAAAGGAAGCTTGAGAAGTGTAGTTTAACAAGCACACAAATGATGCGTTTCACCCTACATTGATGTCGTTAGGACCATTCACCATAGATGTGTCCCTGGTCCTCCCTGAAGTATTTTTTTTTTTTAATTAATTATTTGAATAAAAAAAAGAAGGCATGGGTAATACATTTTTAGATGTTTGAATTTTTAAATGCTGCTGGAGGAATAACTATTCAAGTGTAAAACCATGACTCTAAAAAACAAAATTGTTGGGTGTGGTGGCCCACACCTGTAATCCCAGCACTTTGGGAGGCCAAGGCGGGTGGATCATGAGGTCGGGAGTTCGAGACCAGCCTGGCCAACATAGTGAAATCCCATCTGTACTAAAAATACAAAAATTAGCTGGGCATGGAGGTGCGCACCTGTAATGCCAGCTACTCAGGAGGCTGAGGCAGGAGAATCACTTGAATGCGGGAGGTGGAGGTTGCAGTGAGCCGAGATGGCACCACTGCACTCCAATCTGGGCAACAAGAGCAAGACTCCATCTCAAAAAAAAAAAAAAAAAACCACAAAAACAAACAAAACAAAATTTAGTAGATTATAATATTGCACCCAAATCAATTATGACAATGATGATGATTGTCTTTCTGTCTCTCTCTCTCTCTCTCTCTCTCTATATATATACACACACACATATATACACACACATATATACACACATATATACACATATATATACACATACATATATATATACACACACACATATATATATTTGTTTTGTTTTGCTTTTGTTTTGTTTTTTGTTTTGAGACAAGGTCTTGTTTTGTTTCCCAGGCTGGAGTGCAGTGACACAATCATGATTCACTGCAACCCTGACCTCCTGGTCTCAAGCTAGCCTCCCACCTCAGCCTTCCCAGTAGCTGGGACCACAGGTGTATGCCTCCGCGCCTGGTAATTTTCATATTTTTTGTAGAGACAGGGTCTCACAATGTTGTCCAGACTGGTCTCAAACTCCTTAACTCAAGTGATCTGGTCACCTCGGCCTTCCAAAGTGCTGGGATTACAGGTCTGAGCCACTACACCCAGACTGCAGTTTTTTTTTTTTACATGCTTCCTGTGTTCTAGGCACTGTGCCAAGCACTTTGTATGAATTTATTCATGTAGTTTTCATAAGAACTCTATGAGTAGGTACTGTTATACCCATTTTATAAAGAAAACGAAAACCAGAGATGTTACATTGATTTTATTTACATTTGAAAATAGATTGTAGTTCAGTTTCTAGCCATATGGGTAGATTGAATGTGCAGAAAAACCTCACCTGGCATAGAACACTTAAACATGCTGGCTGTACAGTAAAGAACTTCATTTCCAAAGCATGGCTGAGCCAGTGTAGTGAAGTAAGACATAATGTGGGCCAGAAGAAAGGACAGAGAGTGATTCCACAGATATGAGAGCTGGCATTTATTCCAGGGGCGTGGAGTAGGGGGTGTCTGTCAGTGCTGACCTAGAATGTAGGTTTTGAAGGGATATATGCAGCTTAAGAAACAAAATCAGAGCTCTTCACATAAAGCCAGAACCTCTAAAAGGAGAGTACTCTCACAGAGTGAACTTGCCCATGGCCCCAGGTGAGACAGACCTTAGCGATACCCTACATTCAGTTGATTTGGTAATGGAAATCGTATTTTCCTTATGGCCCAAGAAGGTTCATGATGAAAATTCAGTTTGAAGTGAATTGTTAGTACTCCTAGGCATCTGTAAAATGCCTGTCTTTTCTGGAGGAAAGCACTTAAAACACAGGTGTCTAAAAATTCACACAGATGAATTTTTGAGGGCCACAGGCTCACAATTAAACAATGAAGAAGCAGAAAAAAAGAAAATACCTGAGTTAAAAAAGCCACCATGACTATGAGATAGCAGAAACATCAAACTGCAGGATCAGGCTGAGAAAGTCTGAAGATATTTGTATCATCAGGTACAGCAAATAAGGTAAGCATATTTTTTAAAAATTCAAGATTGAAAGTATGTTGAACCAAACAGGACACCATTAAAAGTAATAAGACAGATGTAAAAAGCAAAGAAAATTCTTAGAAATGGCTTAAGATGAGAATTAGTGGACAATGGATATGAAGAAATTACCTAGCATACAGTACAACAAAGAGATAGAAATATGAAAAAGATGTTAAGAGGATAGAGTAAGAAAGCCCAACAAACATTTAATTTATGGTTCCAGAAATAAAGAATTAAAAAATTGGAGAAGAAGCAGTATTCAAGTAGATATTTAGCTGAGAATATGTCAGAATTGATGAAATATACTGGAATTCAAATAGGTAGCTCGGTGAATTCTAACTGGGATGAATGGGAAGATAACATCACCAAGGAGTATTATAATGAAACTGCAGAACCCAAAAGATTAAAGAAAAAACATTCTCTAAATCAGAGAAAAGAGCAACAATGAATAAACAGACAGCTAACTTCTCAGCAGGAGCAATATGAGCTAGAATCAATGAAATAATTTCAAAGTGCTAAGAGAAATTAGCTAGAATTATCAACCTAGAATTGTCTTTCCATGGAAAATACCTGGAGCATGGGCAAAATAAAGGTATCTTCAGACTCATAATTGAAAGCTTTCACTACCAATAGAATTCCACTAAAATAATTTCTAAAGGATATATTTTAAGAAAAAAACAAAAACCCTCAGAAGGAAAGTCTGAGTAGCAACAATAATGAGAAAGGAAAATAGGAAATTTGTGGGTGAGTATTGACCATGTAAAAATTTTTGGTAAAATTTGTGGATAAGGGTTAACCATGTGTATTAGTCCCTTTTCATGCTGCTGATAAAGACATACCTGAGACTGAGTAATTTATAAAGAAAAAGAGGTTCAGTGGACTCACAGTTCCACGTGTCTGGAGAGGCTTCACAATCATGGCGAAAGGCACATCTTTTTTTTGTTTTGTTTTTTCTGAGACGGTCTCAGTCTGTTGCCCAGGCTGCACTATCTCAGCTCACTGAGACAGTAGCACGATCTCAGCTCACTGAGACAGTAGCACGATCTCAGCTCACTGAGACAGTAGCACGATCTCAGCTCACTGAGACAGTAGCACGATCTCAGCTCACTGAGACAGTAGCACGATCTCAGCTCACTGAGACAGTAGCACGATCTCAGCTCACTGCAACCTCTGTCTCATGGGTTCAAGGGATTCTCCTGCCTCAGCCTTCCAAGTAGCTGGGATTGCAGGTGTGCGCCATCATGCCTGGCTAATTTTTGTGTTTTTATTAGAGATGGGGTTTCACCATGTTGGCCAGGCTGGTCTCAAACTCCTGACCTCAAGTGATCCACCCGCCTTGGCCTCCCAAAGTGCTGGGATTACAGGTGTGAGCCACCACGCCCAGCTGAAAGACTCATCTTACATGGTGGCAGACAAGAGAGAATTTGTGGAAGGAAACACCCCCTTATAAAACCATCATATCAGGCTGGGTGATCTGACAGAGCTAGACACTGTCAAACAAACAAACAAACAAAAAAACCCCATCACATCTCATGAGACTTATTTACTATCATGAGAGCAGCTCAGGAAACACCCACTCCCGTGATTCAGTTACATCCCACTGGGTCTGTCCCACAAATTGTGGGAGCTACAATTCAAGATGAGATTTGGGTGGGGACACAGCCAAACCCTATCACCATGTAAAATAATATCTAATTTGTAGAGATTAAAGAAATCAAGATAACTTAAATCTTGGATGTAAGTTAAGAGAGTGGTGGTCAGAGTTAAACCATTTTAAGGTTCATTTATTGTCTGGACAAGAATAAAGATTTTGATTATCAGGAAATACAAGTAAAACCACAGGGAGACATTGTTTATATACCAAATTGTCAAAAATTACAAAGTCTTATAATACCAAGTTTTGCTGAGGGTGTGAAGCAACAGAAACTTTTGTTCACTGGTGGGTATATAAATTGAATAATTTCAGCTTGGAACATTACCTAGCAAAATTGAAGGCATGTATACATACATACCCTACCAATCTAGCAATTCCACTTGTAGATATAAAGTCTTGAAAAACTCACATGTATACCAGAGACGTGTAAAAAGTCGTTTAAATCATTATTGTAAACAATGGCTAAAAACTAGAAAAAATAGGCCGGATGCAGTGGCTCACGCCTGTAATCCCAGCACTTTGGGAGGCTGAGGTGGGCAGATCATGAGGTCAGGAGTTTGAGACCAGCCTGGCCAACATAGTGAAACCCCATCTCTACTAAAAATACAAAAATTAGCCAGGTGTGGTGGCGGGTGCTTGTAGTCCCAGCTATAGGCTGAGGCAGAAGAATCACTTGAACCCGGGAGGTGGAGCTGAAATTGCGCCACTGCACTCCAGTCTGGGTGACAGTGCGAGACTCCGTCTCAAAAAAAAAAAAAAAAAATCTAAAAAAACCCAGGTGTTCATGAATAATAAAATGGACAACAATAATGAATAGGTCAACAATGGAATATGACACAGCAATGAGTAGGAATGAACTCTTCCACATTCAAGAACATAATAGCACATGTAGAATGTTGAATGAAAGAAGCAAGGTATAACAGAAAACATTATATAATTCCATTTATATAAAATTCAAACAAAGTAAGAATGAAGCTATAGTGTTAGGGCTGCATAGATGGTAATGTTATTAAAAGGACTGAAATATCTTACTGATAAATCTTTGTATTGATTATAGGTTACAATGATAATATTTCCAATATATTGGGTTAATTAAATATATTACAATTAGTTTTACTTTAAAAAAGCTTTAAAATGTGACTGCTAGAGAATTTAAAATTACATATGGGGATCTCATTACATTTCTATGGGACAGAGATCTAGAGGCAAGAATAGAATTGATATTGAGATAGGGCACAAAGGTGCTTCTAGGAAGGTGACAAAGTTGTATTTCTAGACCTAGGTAGTGGTTACATGGATGATGCTCTGTAGTCTTTTTCTATGTGTATGTGTGTAAAAATGCATCTTTCTGTGTATATATCTTATAATTTAAAAACTTGCGTTGAAATACTGATATTGAAGAAGTTTATGGGGTAACCATTAAAAAAATTAGATTGAATAGATTGTGTAGCTTCCAGGCTAGTAAAGTAAGAAAAATGAAATGGTAGGGGCAGAAAAAATTAGAATAACTGATTCAATCCAAAAGAAGGCAAGAAAGGAGAAGAATAGAAGAAACAAAAGCAGGGCAAATAGAAAGTATAAAATGATTTGGGAGAAATAAATCTACATATATCTTATCACAGCACATGTTAAAGGATTTTAAAAGATTGCAAGAGAAAAAGTAAAGATTGTCAGAGGGTACTAAACAAACAAATAGGTACCAAACAAATAACAACATAAACCTGACAACACACTTATTTACAAGAGACATCCCTTATATGAAAGGGTACAGAAAAGTTGATGGTAAGATGATGGGGAAAGGTATACCAACCACTAGCAGAAGGAAAGGAATAGCTATGTGATATCAGATAAAGTAAACTTGAAAGTGAAGGCAAAAAGCATTTCTAGGTTGGGCATAGTGGTTCATGCCTGTCCAGCTGGGAATTCCAGACCAGCCTGGGCAACATAGCGAGACCCCCATCTCACAAAAAAATTTTAAAAATAGCCAGATGTGGTGGCACACACCTGTACTCCTAGCTACTCTGGAGGCTGAGGCAGGAGGATCGCTTGAGCCCAGGAATTTGAGGTTGCAGTGACCTATGATCATGCCACTGCACTCCAGCCTAGGTGAAAGAGTGAGATCTTGTCTCAAAAAAAGAAATAAAAATATAATAATAAACATTTCTAGAGATAAAGAGGGACACTGTATCTTGATAAATGGTCCAATTAGACAGGAGAAGTGTAACAATACTAGATATGTAGGCTTAAAAACAGCTTCAAACTATAAAGCAAAAATTGACAGAATTTCGGCCGGGCGCGGTGGCTCACGCCTGTAATCCCAGCACTTTGGGAGACCGAGGCGGGTGGATCATGAGGTCGGGAGTTCAAGACCAGCCTGTCCAACACTGTGAAACCCCGTCTCTACTAAAAAAAATACAAAAATTAGCCAGGCGTGGTGGCAGGCACCTGTAATCCCAGCTACTCAGGAGGCTAAGGCAGGAGAATCGCTTGAACCTGGGAGGCGGAGGTTGCATTGAGCCAAGATTGCGCCACTGCACTCCAGCCTGGGCGACAGAGCGAGACTCTGTCTCAAAAAAACAAAACAAAACAAAAATTGACAGAATTTCAAGGAGAAATAGATTCCTAATTGTGGGGAGATTTATCATATCCCTGTTGGCAACTGATAGAATAATCAGACAAAAATCTGTAAATATACGGAAAAATTTAATAATACAATTAACAAACTTGACTTAGTGGACATGTGGAGAATATATCACCAGCAACTACAGAATATGCATTTTTTCCTCAAGAATATGTAGGAACACTGAAAAAAACTTAACTATGAGTTAAACTTTAACAAATTGGAAAGAATCAGCATGACACATACCATATTCTCTTATAACAAAACAAGTGGTTATAAATGAACAAATGTAACTAAAAAATAAGTAATTCCTACAACATTTGGAAGTTTAAAATGTTTTCTAAATCATTCTCAACTCAAAGAAATTGTGGAGAAATTGTCAAATTCTTTAACTGATTAAAAATGATAAAAGTATAGTTTACACCAACACTTAGGAAATATGACTAAAGCTTTATATTATTTTTAGCTTTAAATGTTTACATTATAAAGATTTTTAAAGTCTTCAAGTTAATTAGCTAAAATCCAATAGAACCTAAAAGAACAGCTAGATAAACCCAAAAGAAAATAGAAAAAAGGGAATAATAAAAACTTGAAGATGAGTTCAAGAAAAAGAAAACAAAGATACAATGGAAAACATCAACAAAGCAAAAGTTTGTGCTTTGAAAATTTATGAAATTGACAAACCTCTGGTAAAGATTTATCAAATGCAAACAAAAAAGAAGGAAAGAAGGAAAAGATACAGAGAAGAAGCACAAATAAATACCACTGGATCTGAAAGAAGATAAAGCATGTACAGCAGAAATTAAAAAGAAGGAATATCCTGAACACTTTGTCAATACATTTCACATCTTAGGTGAAATGAAATATTGGTAGAAATATAGAAATGAGTAAATCCTGTCTCAAGAAGATACAGAAAATGTTCGTAATCTTATAATCTTTGAATAAAACCAGTAGTTTAAAATATTGCCATAAAGAGAACATCAGGACCAGAGGATTTTTCTATGGAATTCTAAACATTCAATGAATTGATAATTTCAATTTTACACAAATTATATACCGTTGTAAACAAAAGTGTACTCTAAAACTAATTATATAACATTAATATAACCGTGATATTGAAATAGGTAACAATACAAGAAAGGAAAATGACAGGCTAGTCTTATTCACGATATAGATGGAAAAACTCAAAACAAAATGTTGCCAAAGTGAGTCCAGCAATGCATAGACATATAATATGGTTCAGCTTATGTCATTAATGTAATCTTGGGCTATCATTGGAAACATTAGTAAAGATAGAAGACGTGAACAATACTATCAATCAGCTTGACCTAATTGACAATTTAACTCTACCCAATAAGAGCAGAATATGCATTCTTTTGAAGTGCACGTGGAATATTCACCAAGATAGAATACATTAAATGAATCTGTATTAACTTAAAATTCTAAGTGTTGGCAAGAATGAGGAGCAACAGAAACTCTCATGTATTGCCAGTGGGAATATAAATTGGTACAACTATTGGAAAATAATTTGGCAAAAGCTAGCAAAGTCAAAGATTGGCATACCCTATAAACTTGGAGCTCTTCTCTTAGGTAGATACCCTAGAGAAAAGTTTGCACATGTCTTTCTATAAATGTATTTGAATGTCCATAGCAGCTTTGTTTAACATAGCAAAAAAGGGCAAAACCCTGCCCAAAAGTCCATTAATTGTTCAATGAATACATAAAATGTTTTACTTTCATTCAGTTGAATACTGCACAGTCATGAAGTAATAATATGGATGGATGCTGATTTCAAAAAGCAAACACCAGGAAACTTCTGCTTCTGGCTATGACTAAAACTCCGTATCTATCTCCCTGGCCCATGCACTAGAGTTTCTTTGGGGATACATGGAACTCCTAGTGTACACACATTTTCATTTATAATAGATACTGCTAAATTGCCCTTTAGAAAAAGTAACTTACCAATTCGCATTATTCTGATTCTTCTCATTTCTTTATACATGTTTTGTTTTGTAATTGAAATAACTTATTTTTACAATTTTTTGAGCTTTTCTCATTAGTACTATAATGTAAGCACTTTCCATGTTAGCAATTTTTATGAATAATTTTATTGACTATACTGTTTGAGTGACTGTATTTTGACCTCCTTAATCATTTCCATCTTCTGGGACATTTCAGTTGTCTTTTGGTTTTCATTATTATAAATAATATAATGAACAACTTTGCAAAAAAGTATGTCTTTTGAAGGCTCATTAAGGCTAACTAGGTAGGGAAGGGAAGGACGTTCTACTTTAAGAGACCGAGTGCAGAGATTTGAAAAAATTGGCATTTGGGTGGCACTCAGTAAATGATTATTCTGATAACCTACCAACTAGAATTCTTGGTTCAATCTTCCTGACCTTCTGCCGCCACCTCGCTTTTCTAATATAACTTCCTACGATACTGCTTATATCATGTTACTCAAACATTTAATTATTCCCCCCCACCTGTAGGATGAAGTTCAAACTCTCTAGTCTGGAATTTTTTGCTATTTATAAATTGGCTTTTTATTCTTTTGTTCATTCAACCACCATTTATTGTGTACTAACTATATGCCAGATGCTGGTGATAGTTACAAATTAGAAACAAGAAGATGCATGCTTATAGGATTTTGAAGAAAAGCATCTAAGAAGACCTCAACCCAGTTTCAAGATTCAGAGAAGGCATAGCTTCTCACACTCCCTTATGTCCTTTTGTCCTTGTCAGACTGGTCTACTTTCTTTCCTTAAGGACAATTCATTTCTGCCTTACAGTTCAATAATAATACAAAAAAATTCCTCATATCATTTTCTGTAGTATGCTTTAAATGTATATCATGTTTTATGGCTCCTCTTTAACTAATATGCTGTGTGCTTCCTTTAGAATGCCTTCCTCCTCTAAATCGTAAAGCTTATTTTTTGTATCACTCATTTGGCTTTTATTTATTTCCCACTTATACTGTTTAATGACAGTTATTTAAGAATGGAATGAAAGAATATAACAATATTATTTTCTAGTTTGTATTACAAATAGATTTTAATAATTGGCCCCTGAACAACACAGGTTTGAATTGTGTGGGTCCACTTATACTCTGATTTCCTTCCACCTCTGCCACTCTTGAGACAGCAGGACCAACCCCTTTCCTCTTCCTCCTCCTCCCCTTCAGCCTACTCAATGCGGAGATGAGGATGAAGACCTTTGTGATGATCTACTTCCACTAAATGAACAGTAAATATATTTTCTCTTCCTTGATATTTTCTTAATAACATTTTATTTTCTGTAACTTTATTGGGAGAACTCGGTATATAATATATATAACATAAAAAATAGGTGTTAATCGACTGTTTCTGTTATCAGTAAGGCTTCCAGTCAACAGTAGGCTATTAGAAGTAAAGTTTTTGGGGAGTCAAAGTTATACTCAGATTTTCAACTGTGTAGGGGCTGGTGCCTCTAACCCCTGCGTTAAGGGTCAGCTGTATTTAAATCTTGTGTTGTTATCTTACTTTTTATACGTGTATGTCTTTCTTTCTTTCTTTCTTTCTTTTTTTTTTTTTTGAGACGAAGGCTGGAGTGCAGTGGAGCGATCTCAGCTTACTGCAACCTCTACCTCCCAGGTTCAAGCAATTCTCCTGCCTCAGCCTCCCAGGTAGCTGGCATGCCACCACACCCAGCTAATTTTTGTCTTTTTAGTAGAGACGGGGTTTCACCATATTGGCCAGGCTGGTCTCGAACTCCTGACCTTGTGATCTGCCCGCCTTGGCCTCCCAAAGTGTTGGGATTACAGGCGTGAGCCACCGTGCCCGGCACATGTATGTCTTTCTAGTGAGATTATAAACAGCTTGAGGACAGGAACAGTGTCATGCACAATTTCTCTCTCCCCTAGAGGCACACACAGATCCTTTGGGATTGGCATATAGAAGGTTTTAAATAAACATTTGTTGAATGAATGCACATTGACTTCATAAACCAAAAAATCAGAATACCGTAATAATAAAACCTTCCCTACTTAACCATGAAAGAGTCTTTTCTCATCATAAAATAAGCCTTCTCTGATTTCCATCCTGTACCCCACTTGTTTTAGACAAATCTATTTGGGTTTGCAGTTTCAGCTAGATATGGCTTTCTAGTACTTCTAGGACTTGTGGCATTATAAATCATTGTAGTATCTTCTGTCACACCAGATGGCATTAGCTCTTTGTTGTGTATATCAAAGAGCTACGTAAGTGTGTAAAAACAGAGAAATTAAGAGATATGCTTAACCCATAAAATCTCTCCTTTTCTCAGTTTTCTCTTTACTAATATATTCTATTTTTTATACCGCTATATAATCTTTTTTTATCCCCCTTTTCCCAAGTTATCAATATAGTCTTTTATTCTCATCTTACTTCCACTTTATGTATCATGCTCCATAACATTTTCAGAATCTGAACCTGTCTCCAGTTCCACATTACAGTCCTACTTCTGGCCTTTGTTACTTTACATTTGGGCATCTGTATCATCGTTAATATCATCATCAACAACATCAACAATTACTGAGTACCTATCACGTGCTGGGCACTGGGGCAGTTCGTTGTCTTACCAGATTCATCCTCAATTTGATGAGATATGAGAATTACTCTTAATCTTTTGCCTTCTTCCCAACCCCACCAGTCCTTTGGTTATTAAATTGTTTTGCTTAGAGTTCACCATCATATACCGGCTGCACCTGACTAGTTAGCAGCTTTATATTCCATTCAGTGTTGTTGGTGTTTCTTGGTAGTGGAATGAGAAAAAAACACAAGGGAAAGTGCACAACCATAGTACTCTTTACTGATTTTGCCACCATTATGGTAAATTGTGATTTGGGGAAATGGAATCTCTTTTATCAAAGGTTGACTATCAGTTCCTTTTTCTGGAGAGAAGTCATTAGTTAACGCAGCTCAAGGATTTGTCTGAGAAGAGCTGCACATCAGTTAGAATGCTAATTCACTCAACTGGCAGCAAGCACAGTGAAATGACAGCTTGGAGGGGGGTAAGAGGAGTGTCTGAAAATGGCAGCAGATTGGTATTTCGAAAGGGGAGGGAAATTTCATAATGATGAATAAGAAAGATGACATTTGGTGCTCACATTTAACTTGCATTGGATGTCCATATAAGGGTCAGTATGCATAACCTCTCTTGATTAGGCCTCCGGCTGCCCAGCAGCTGACTGGGTGTATACCCTTCAGACTGTAACCAAAAGAAAGGCCTAGATAATTAGGCCAAGTTGAACTGCAGGAGGTAGCCAGCCTCTCTGCTGCCTTTTGTATATTCATGACCCAGCTTGATTGATGGAAGGACAGTGTTTGGTGACACTGTCATTTGCAAGTTGAAAGGTAGACTACAGGCTGGAGCCAAGATCAGATGTGCTTTAAAGAGTACTACAATAAACTCATTTGGATGCTGATGATGTTCACATATGCATTTCTTTGTTTCTTACTGTTTCTCAGGGACATCTGTTAATTTGTAGGAATTAGCTTGGTTTTCAGTTAAAACCTCACACTAAGTTACAGGATAGTTTTGTTTAAAAAGTTGTACAAAGTCGTTAGTGGTATAAGAGGTGATGTGGGTCTCAGATGTTGTTATGTGATATTTTCACCTTCTTATGTAGGAACTTGAAGTATTTTTCTTGTGTATATCTTTTAAGTGACAACATCACTAAAAGTGAGTGATTTTTTTTCCCATGGAAGGAGTTAAATGAAATTATTTGTGTATTTTACATATTTCAGAAATCTTAAGCACTGCTGTCAAAACTTTTCCAGTGAATGTTGCTTTTACAAAGACATGCTATTTTTTTTTTTTTTTTTGAGATGGAGTCTCACTCTGTCGCCCAGGCTGGAGTGCAGTGGTGCAATCTCAGCTCACTGCAACCTCTGCCTCCTGGGTTCAAGTGATTCTCCTGCCTCAGCCTCCTGAGTAGCTGGGACTACAGGTGCACTCCACCACGCCCGGCTAATTTTTGTATTTTGTAGTAGAGATGGGATTTCACCATATTGGCCAACCTGATCTCGATCGAACTCCTGACCTCGTGATCAGCCCACCTCGGCCTCCCAAAGTTCTGGGATTACAGGCGTGAGCCACCATGCCCGGCCAAAGACATGCTATTCTTTATTAGAAGGTATATGAACACATAAGTTTGCTTTTAATATGATAGCCCATAGGAAAGGTCTTTTTTCATTCCAAAATCTTTTCTGTTTACTGAAAAAGTTGATTAATTTCAAACTTGTGGCAAGTGGGTTGAAAGTACTAAAAGAAGTTAGAATCATAAAACAGAAATATAGGGCTGACTTCAGGACAATCTTTAAATTGTAGAACCTAAGTTATCACAAATTATTAGAAGAATAAATGCCATATTTTGTTGATTAAAAGGACATTAAGAAAGGGAAGGGAAGATTGAGGATTATTGATGTACCAGTTTCACCAATATTAAGCTATTACTTCAATAGGTCCTTTGAGGAACACCACATAGATGTGAACACTAGTTATTTTTATTTTTTAATACCTTTTATTATTTAATACCTTCTATTATTTCCAAATATGCTTTTGGAAGATAGAGTTTTTCTGGTATAGCTAAATGATTATCAGTCTGAAAATGGTTTGAATACTTTCTCTGGGAAAGTCCTTAGATGTTTTATATGTTACCTAACTTCTGTTAGTTACCAGACTTCAGGTAATATACATAAAAGCTCTTTGTAAGCTATAAAGAACTATAAAAATGTAAATAGTAATAATAGTAGCTGTTGTTGACATTGTTGTCATTATTATTCTTATTATTGAGACAGAGTCTCACTCTGTTGCCCAGGCGGGAGTACAGTGGTGCAATCTCGGCTCACTGCACCCTCTGCCTCCCGGGTTCAAGCAGTTCTCCTGCCTCAGCCTCTTGAGTAGCTGGGATTACAGGTGTGCACCACCACGCCCAACTAATTTTTGTATTTTCAGTAGAGACAGGGTTTCACCATGTTGGCCAGGCTGGTCTTGAACTCCTGACCTCGTGATCCGCCTGCCTCGGCCTCCCAAAGTGTTGGGATTACAGGCGTGAGCCACTGTTCTCAACCGTCATTATTATTAACTAATTTCAGGTCGCTATAACAGACATAGCAGTGCAACAGACAAAGTACTCCTCTCATTACACTAAGCAAAATGGCAAAGGGAGGCTTGATCAGCACTTCCAGTTATTTTCAATATTAATTATCTGACTTTTCTCTTCATCACCTGGTGCTGCAAATAGCAGTGTCTCCAGCTGACAGTAATGTTCTTGTAAAGAAAGTTCTGGAGGGTGTTGGAAACACTCTGATTACTACAGAAATCATGCTTTTTCTAAATTAATTTCAGTCTTAACTGACATTAAAGATAGGCATCTGAAATCTAGTATTCTAAGTCTGTATATTCAAAAAATCTTTTGCTGTAATTTGTGGTAATCATTTAAAAATCAAACGGTTATCTTTTAGCAGAAAAAATTTTAATATATCCAAAATGTTAATGAAAATGTCATTTTTCTCACTTAAATCGTGTCATGATTTTCAAATGCTGGATTTTCTTTTAGAGTTTCCTTACTAAAAATTAAAAGCAAGGTGTACATTTTTTGTGCAATAAAGTAGAAATAAAAAACTGTCTTATTGAATAGAACTAGTTTTTTAAAAACAGAGTTATGCTTTCTTGAACTGCATTTAGGTGTATTGTGCATTTTACTGCTATAGAGCAATGTTCTCAATGTGTTAGTTAATGTTTTTCTCATTAAGTCTTTTCAAAACTTAAGGGTTTCACTTTGACAGGAAATTCTGGATCTTTCCCAGTGATAAAATAAACTTGACACTTGTTCCATGAAGGCATCTCTTCCTTGCTTATCAGCTCTTCAATTTATGGCTGTGCTTTGAAATTTGTGCCTGTGACTCTCATCTTTGTATTTACTCCAATTAACACATAAACCCTAATTAGCCAGATCAAGGGACTTGGGAGTCCATAAATGGAAAGTGACATGGCAGAGCTTGGCAGCTGGCATCAAGGCAAGGTGACAAAAATAGGGAAGTATCAATTAGATGACATTGATTTTAAAGCTGTGTGTTGGGATGGTAGATTTTAACAGCTCTCTGTGTCACTGGCTGCTGACTCTAGGATAGGAGTATAGGAATTAGTTGGTAAATTGACAGCTAAGTTAAAGTACTGAACTTCTGGTAGAATTTAAAAACAATAATAACTCATCACCAATTTAATTCAATTTTACATCATTATCACTGGCAATATAATTATACATTTCTACCAGAATCAATTTTTGTGAATCTCCCTGTTGATTTAGTTTCCAAATTTTTATTTTTTTACTATTTTATTATTATTTTTTTAATTATTAAAAATAGAGACAGGGTCTTGCTCTGTGTCCAAGGCTAGGGTGTAGCAGTAGGACAATAGTAGCTCCTGCATCTTGGAACTCCAGGCCTCAAGTGATGCTCCTGTCTTGGCCTCCCAAAGCCAAATTTTAAAATTATTACTTAGATGTATAGAAATCCTTGAGTCTAGACTTACAAATCCTTAAGAGCCTTAATAATTTCCTGCTCTAATGTTTTTTCGGGGAGGAGTAGTCCAATTGGGTGGATTTGGGAGGATCTATTATCATTAAGTATTTACTAAGGGCTGGGTGCAGTGGTTTATGCCTATAGTCTCTGCAATCCCAGCACTTAGGGAGGCTGAGACAGGAGGATCATTTGAGGCCAGGAGTTCGAGACCAGCCTGGGCAACATAATGAGACTTCATCTCTGCAAAATAAATAAATAAATAATAAAATAAAAATAAAAATAAAAAAATAGCCAGGTGTGGTGGCTACTATGGAGGATGAGGTGGGAGGGTTGCTTGAACCCAGGAGCTTGAGGCTGCAGTGAGCTGTGATCACTGCATTGCAGCGTGGGGGACAGGGAGACCCTGTCTCACAATTTTTTTTTTTTTTTTTTTTACTAAATTCCAGACTACAGTTTTTGGATTACAGATGTAATTCAGCAATGAAAAAGTTTAGAACTTTGTAAACATTATTTCAGTTTTAGAAATCTAATGTTACAGAGAAAGACTTGTGTCTCAAATGAAGAGTTTTATCAGGCTTTGTGTATCTCTCATTACTTGAGACGGCAGTAGACGTTAAATATATAAAAGCTGAGCTGCTTCTCTGGTTTTGTAGTTTCAGCTGCCTGGTATTTAACATTGGTTCTATTTTTTAAGTGGGTGGTTGGGTATTTGTAAAGAAGGCGCTATAGGTTATTGGAAACACGCTCTCTTATCACTACAGAAATCATGCATACTTCAACAGATTTAGAATTGAATTTAGAACCAAAGAATGAAGGAGTTTATTCTTTCCTCTTAAGACTTGGTTGAAATTGTGTTGTAAATACATGTTGTCAATTGGATATTAGATGGTAGAAGTTATATATTGAGTTTCTTCATTTTGGATAGCCAATGGCTCTGTAAGCCTAGTTGGTATTTTGCCTGCATGTAGATATGGTCTGTAGTTATTCAAGCAGTGTATTTTAAACTTAGGTTTTAAACTGAAATTATTTTAGTTGCTATATACCCCCCGTTTCAAATACTGCAGAAAATGGGGAAAAGAACTCTGAAATGATGTATTTGAAAAGTTGTTGTTTTAGAGAAGTATTTGCAACATTAGAAATCTGACAGAAGGTCCATTTACATAAATGTTTAACTGAAGACACACAAACATGTAACAAAATGAAAATGTTTCATACATTAATTTGCTGCAGAAGGAACTAACATAACAATTAGAATAACATTCTGCCTACTTAGATTTAAATTTCCTAGGGCAGCGATAATACATAGTGTTGATGTAGTTTAAGTCTTTTAATATATACAATCATTTATTCTGTTGTTAAAATGAATTCTAGTGTTTTAAAACATTCAAACATGGTAAACTTAGATAACTAGAAAAAGGTGTTAGGCTTACAGTTTTTAGAGATTTGTAAGTTCTCTCATCAGCTCAGAGTCTATCAGAAATACTCAAACAGTTTCTTTTCTAGCTTGGCAAAGAAATGATGTCTGTATTTTGTAATTGTGAAAATACCAGATACTGTCATGAAAACAGTGAACCTAACTAATACAAAAGTAATCTATATGAGGCTATTTTGTTTTCTTGCCATTTTCAATCATTCTTGTCAGTGGTACTTTTTTTCATGGCCAAGTTGGTAAACTTCTTTATAAGGAACACCCTAGCAACAACTAAATATGTGCTATGACTTTTTTACACCAAGGACAGAAATTGTGAATTAAAATCAAATGGTTTCCATCCTAGTTGTGTAGCCAATCTCTTGACTTTTTTTTTTTTTTGGGCACGCTGATCCCGGTTGCATGGTCATATGTTGTAAACCACATAGAACTATTTCAAACTGTGATGGGGAAAGTAGCAACTGCAAACATTCCTCCTTGAAGCAAGTGGTTGTCCTAAACTGAGCACTGTAGAATAAAAATGGAAACATAAAAATAGCAGTTGGAAAGATAAAACAGCATTTATAGTACTAATAAAACCGTTGTGGCTTCCACAGGAAAACATGCTTTGTAACCTAATGCTTACCTGAAAGGACTGTCGAGTTTCTGAGAGTTATAGCTGTTTTTGTAAGAGAAGCACAGAGATTTGCTTGAGGGCTGAGTGATAGATTCGCCTGCCTGAAGCATCCCAGTGTGTTTATACATGGCTTGTATGGCAGCTTTCATAAGACATTTACCCCATGATTTGCGATGAGCTTATGTGTGAATAATTAATGGCAATTAATCCTTAATTACAGTAATTAGGCAAGTCACAGGAAATTAAGCTGCAGCTGGAGAAGACCATGCCTGGGAAGAGAGGATTGGGGGCTGTGTGAATGTGCCATTTACTGACAGCATTACTAGGATGCGCAGTATTCAGCAGCTTTGGCATTTCTATTGGCAGCCTTGGGTAGGACAAGAGTGCTCTGCATTAGAAGCAATCTATAGTTGTCTACAAGAGTTTTAAGTTCAAGTGCCAAAATGTTGTGTTGCATATGGTGATTATCTAAGTTTATTGGTTGCCATAACTCAAATGAGTATAATTGTTTTTGGCTTGATAACAGTGACATTAGAAACAGGAGCTTTTATGCATTCATAGGTTCTGTTGGCATGAGCCATGATGCAACTTTTAGAAACAATTCATCCAGGTTTGCAATTATGAAGCAGATAATGTGATTGTCTAGAAACTGAGAGAATTTCAATCAAGAACAACAAAACCTATACTCTCTTGGTTGAGGAGTTAATTACTTTATTACTAGTTGCCTTTCCCAGTTAAGCAATGGGTAGTACACATTATACAGGAAATATTCATTGACTACATTCTCCAAATGTAGGAGAGACTGAGACTGTAAAAATTTTAAATCATTCACACTAAATGCTAACAAACACTAGTGTTGAAGAATCTAAAAAGAGTGTTTTATAAACAAGCAAAGCAACCACTCCATAGAGAGCAGCACTTCCCTGTAAGTACCTTGTAAGAGATGTTTATCCTTTATTTGGGGATGCATAACTTCTTTCATCATCTATGGGGAATTAAAAACATCATATGGCTATTGTATACCTAGATAAAAGCATGTAGAGAGAAGTATCATGACTTTCAATGTATTTTCATAATTTATTACAAATTTGAGCATGAGAAATATCTTCATTTGCCCATTGAATGATAATGTTTATCATTCATTTTTCTCTTTGAACTTCAGGGCACAACAAGAAGTTGGGCACACAAATTCAGCTTAGGTCAACTGTTAAAGTAACCCAGATTATGAATCTGTTACAGTCATACAACTATTATAATAAGTAGGGTGCTCCTTGATACCAGCACAACTCTTGGGAAAAGGATGCATTTGTCAGATAAAGTAGATAAAAATACATACATAGTATTGTTTTTATAAAGGTCTGTCATATAGTTGGAGATATTTGTAATGACTTCACCTTTTGTCCTAGAAAGGAAATTTAGTTTTTCTTTCCTTTATGGTTTGTGATCATAAATATTTAGGGCAATAGGCTATTTAGGTTATTAAATGCTAAATATGCAAAGCCTCTTTTTTCAAGAATATCTTTTCTTGTAAGACCAAATTGGTAGAGAGTGAAGTTGTATGTACATATATAGATTATTCCCGTCTGTACTTCTGGTTCACTTTAAAGAGGAAGTAAGTCACAATATCCTAATAATGGTCTTGATTTTATAAATGATTTTTCCCCTTGAAATAAGCAACACATTCATTTTAATATGTAGAATCAGTTTGCTAGCAGGGCGACAGTTTAAAAAGGCTTCCAACTGTGACACAAGTGCAACCATATTGCTTCCTATTACTCGCGAAGGTAGTTGTTTAGAAGAGAGAATGTTCTCCCTGGAAATGTTTAAAGTGCTGTAATTTTATTTAGGATAATGAGGATTTATAACCATTTTGCCATATGAAAACCTGCCTTTAGACAGAGTGAAATAGGCTGTTTTGGTTATTGAACGTTCTTAACTGTAGGGGATGTGTGTGTGTGTGTGCGTGTGTGTGTGTGTTAGTTTTACAGCAATAAGTGTTTACATTGGGGATTGTGCTGGTTTATTCTATATGTTGGCCTGTGTTAAATATTAAAATATTAAATGATACCATTTAGGTTTGGCCCATGTAAATGTTTACATTTCTTTGTACATGGGATTTCTCTGTATTGAAATGTAACTAAACAGAAAGTCTTTGTTCTTGTTTATAAAAATAATGTTAATAGTGACTGCTAGGTATCCCTGGGGCCCTGAGTCTTTGCAACTTTGCTCATGTAAGTTGTACTGGAGGAAGTTATTTTGAGTGATGGGTAGATAGTGCATGGGGAAACAGTTGTGATTAAAAAGTGTATAGCAGGATCTATGTTTTTAATATTAAGTGTGACATTAATGTACTGTATATTATCATTAAAAACTATTCTAGAAAATGTAAATTTGACTTATTTTGTTAATGCTATATTCTATAGCACTGTCTCAAAACCCACTGTGGAATAGTTTATATAGGCCTCTGCCTCTGATATGGGAGGGGGAAGAAAGGAACACAACAGTTAAGAGATTTTTATCAGGTTTTTATCTCCTCACTGAAAATCTTAGCTCTCAAAACATTTCTAATTTCCCTCATTTGAAGGTTCAAACAGTTTCAAATTACTGCCCATGGATTGTTCTTGACATCCCGAATGGTAAATTTGAGCTGTGGAAATGCTGGAATGTGTTTTTGTGCTTTTCCTGAACAAGGGAATTCAACGGGTAAATTACAGTCATTTACTGGGAGTGTAATTTACTGAGAGCCTTTAGGCAAATGCAGGAGAAAGGACAGCAGCAGAACGGAAAAAACCAGCATAAAAACTGTTTTGTGTATTTTTTCCCTTTTCTCATTAAGTATTTATTCACATAAGAGTTTTATGAATTAATGGATGGTCCTACAATTAAGACAGATAACCTTTATTCATTTTTACCACTGATAGATCAAGTATTGAGATAGTGACTGCTGTGTGAAAATTACAACTTGAACAACATTTCTGAAAAATTTTTTTATTTTGCATTTAAATCCATATTTGCCTTATTGAAGATTTTAAAGAGACATTACTCTGTCTTCAGAATGATTATAGACTTCACTAATTTAGATTTTCACTATACAGCTGTTCATATAATAAAAGTTTTTAATTTTGTTGGTGGACAAATTAGTAAAAAGGCTTTTCATACTTTGGTCTTGGAAAAATACTATTCTACTTTTGTCACATATCATGGAAGAATCTCATTTTAAGAAGAAGACAACCCAGACCATTTTGGTTGTATGCACAGCTTTCAACCAACACAAGATAAATAACCCAGCCATTTTATTAAATTGTTGAAGAGAAATTTTATGAAATTGTCAACTAATTCTTTATAATATAAATATATAAACATTTGTGGTAATTCTTATAAACAGTTCTGACCAATTCCTTTCATGAAAAGCAGTGTGCTCTGTAGTAATTGCTAAGCAAACAGAAAGCTGTGTTGCAAAGTGGTTTTGTATAGCATATTGTAATTTGACACTTAAGTTGTGCCCTGCATTACCCTGTGTCATAATTGATGGCTAAAGAAACGCACACGCTATGCTAATCATTTGTTAGAATAGCTTGTTAAATTGTGGTTGCCAATTTAAAATAAACTATGGAATGCCGACTGTATTTTAAGGTTTTGTAGCCTACAGTTTTAAACACATTTTGAAGCTGTTTTTTAACTTTATGTTGCGTATGCACAATTCTGCCTTTGCACACAAGGTCAGCATGTTTGCCAGTTTAACAACATATTATCAAGAACAGAATCAGTGAGCTGCAGGTTTCACATCAGTATCTCAAGGGACTTTTCTGTGTATTTTTGTTTTTTGTGTATTGATCCTAAATTTGGTATCTTTTTAAAAACAGTAAAATTGATATACATGAGATTTTAAGTTCTTAAAAGTAAAAAGTTCCAGAATTAGAAAGCTAATTTAGTTGTTATTAGAAAGTAAGGGTAAATTTATCTCATATTTATCAAGCATAGTGTCTGGACATAAAGCAGCATTTGTTAATATAGAAGTTATTAACTACAAAATGCCAATAAGAATTTTACTGCAGTAAAATGAGATTCAGGAGATAGATTACTGTGCATAATCAGCTTGTGAATTCTCATTTCTTAAGTGCAAATGTGTGATGAATCAGTTATATCATGTAAAGAGAGAGGAATCCAAACTTGGTGTGAATGTTGACTTACATGATAAGTGTAATAGATAGACTTCTACTACTAGTAAAAGAACTGAAGCATGGTGAGGAATATGTGCATTTAGACATAAAAGAAATGTTACCTCTGTGGAGAAAAATGATTTAATGTGGGTTATTCATTTTTAAGAGATTAAAAATGACTTGAATATAATACCTTAATTTGTAATAATGGTCTGACGGGCTGCTTCCTGTCTAAAGTAAACCTTTTGATCGGCATGTCCATTTTGATCTCTTCTGTCGTGTAGTGTACTGAATTATTTTCAGTTATTGTACCTATATTTAATTAAGCCAGTAAAGACATGCAGATGGATTTAGCTCTCAATCATTTAGTAGACAAATACGTGTAAGGTTATTCTGTAGCATACAATTGACCCTTTGTATGGAGGAATTCCTTGAGAACATTCGGGATTAAGTCACTCTGCTGTAGGAGAGGAGAGGCGGCATAAATGCTTTACCAGAAACAGATGCTCTCACTTGATGGCATTTTTTTGGGAGGGATACGATTTGATATTTCTTTTTTTTTTTGGCCGTTTGTTTTCTAATGTATTTCCTCTCCTAGATTGGGTAAAAACTTAGTAAAGTTTTGGACTTGATTACTTACTCATTATAAAAACAGCATTAATGAAACTGGTAATTAATTTGTTCATGAATTTATAATGCCCTGTTTCAGTCTAAATGAATTCTAGTAACTGTTTATATTTGAGATATAAATTCTTAATTTTTAAAATAATTTTTATGGCAGGCCAATATAGTAGTCTGGACTGGAAAGTGTAAGCAGGATTGGGTGCTAATTTAGGTCAGGCTGCATTCAGATTTGGGAAGTCACCTTTTCAGCTCCTTTGGAAAAGAGGACACATCCAATATGGAATATTCTGGATGATTATGAGTATGAAGTGAAAATGTTTTTCCAAAAATGTACATTTTTGGGTGTAAAATATGCTTTGGGAATTTACTCTTTTGACTTTTAGGTATTCTCACCCACAGCAGGTTATGAAAGGGAAAAGTCAGTGACCACGTATTACAATAAAATGGCCTTAACGTAATTTGGAAGTGGATAACAGCCCTATACACCAGACACCTTATTGCAAGGCTCTTAGCATCCCCAGGAACGTAGGCCTTAATTTCAGTTAAGTGTGGGTTCGCCCACATCCCCGTGGTTTCTTGGAATAACTCACTGACCCGTGGAGAGCTGTCTCCTGGTCCGGGCCTTTCCCTCTCTGGCTGTGGGCTGTTGAAGGGCGTCTGCACACGTGGGGAGCAGGGGCGCTTGCACACGCACGGGCCGAGCCACGGCTCGCTTGGCAGTGCACACACGCAGCGGCCTCGCCCCTTTCCTCCGGTCCCGAGTTCTGCATAAAGATGTGTTAGAAATCTCGTTCCTAAAGGATCTAGAACGATAAATAATGGATGTATGGGAGCTCAGTTTAAGCTCGAATTTTCTTTCCTCAGTAGTTTTTGTTCTCAATCACCTTGATGAAACAATCTTGAAGCCGCTCCGCTCTCCGTGGCATTTGCAATGAGTCCCTGACAGGCTGATTTTCCACCCCTGTTGTGATGCTGCTTTCTCTAGTTAATATTCCTGTGTAAGTGTCGCACAAAAGTAAACCCAAAGAGCCCGCACATGACACGGAGGCTGCTCCATTTACATTAATTATGCAGTCAGGGCGGTGAGAATTCGCTGTCAGCCAGCAGGGCGGGGGCGCGCCGCGGCGGGGAGCGGGGCCGGGCCGCGGGGCCTCCCGGCGCGAACGCGGGAGGGGGAGCCGGATCGCCGTCCGCCGCTCCGCGGCTCCGCGCTGCGAGAACAATGGGCGCGCCCGACGCCCGCCCGCGCTCGCGCTGCCCGGCGCGCCCCGAAAGCCGCGGGGCAGAGCGCCCTGAGCGGTCCCCCGCGCCGGCGGCCCCAGCTGCGCCCCGCTGTAGCAGCTGACCTTAGCCGGCTGCGGCCGAGAGAACGCGCGTTGCCCGCCGACCTTGTGCCCTGGGGTCAGCACCCACTGCAAGTCAGAACCTCTCCGTGGTCCCAAAGTTAGTGCTTTTCCAATCCAAACCAGAAACTTGATTTGAGGCCTGGCGATGGTAGAGGATGCATTTTCTTGATTTCAAACATCTGGGCTGCTGCCGACTCCGATTTCTCAGAGGAGGACTGCATAACCACCATGTGAACATTTTCAACAGATAGGAAAAAATTCCCAACCAGCTTCAAAACAATGGTGGTTGAGAAAAAAATAACTAACCCTTCACCATAAGTATGAAACATCATCTGGGAGGTTTTCCCACGGTAATTGGCTCTGAAGTATCCTAATTTAATGGCTGTGTTTTTCAATGGGAGACTGAATTCCAAAGGGAATTCCACAGGGAATTTAAATGTACAAACATTTTTTGAGTACCTACTATGTCCTAGGTGATGGGAAATTATTACCTCATTATTACTGGTTGGAAAACATTCCAGAAAACCAAAATTATTGCTCTTTCCAGGATTTAAATACGGACACCATAGAAAGATTGCTGTTGTCACCACTGCCTTCCCCCATCCCACCCCCAGTGACTTGGCTCTAGTCAAGAAATATTGGGGATGGTGGGGAGGATAAATGTGCTTTCTCTATTCTTTTTGTACTTTTAAAGAATATCAGCAAAGATTATTGTGCAGTATTTCTACAATGTAGTGTATGCATCTAATTGTGTGGGACTAGAATTGTATGTTTGCAAGGAATGACTAGCCAAGTATCAGAGCCAGCAGAACAACAGAGCACTGAGATTTGAAAAGATTAAAAAAAGAAGCCTTGCCCCTTTTTAGATTAACAAAACAGTTCCATGGTAATATTTTGTGCTTTTCTTTAAAATAAAGGATTGTGTGCACAGCATTTCATGAGTAAATCCTGTCAAATTTGGCCAGGAGCAATCACACTGAAAATTTTTCCAAAAGGAACTAGGCCATCCTTTCAAGGCCATGTGTAGTTGCCAACCATGATGACATTTAGCTCTGTCCTAGCCAAAGTCATAATTTCTGAAGAAACCAGTCTAGTACCTTTATCTTTTTCTTTCTTTCTATGTATGAAATAGATAACATGTATTACTTTAAAAATGTTTACTCTTTTCTGACGTTTGTACTATGCACTTATTCCAAAAATGAACTATTTTCAAAAACAAATGACATTTGCTTCCTTGGCCTATAAGGAAAACATTGGTCTTTCCCATATAATACATATTTTAGAAGTCACTTTTAAGTACTTACAATTTATTATTATAGATAACCGTTTATTTTCTCAAGTGAAATATATAAAGATGCAACTATCTAAAATGAATGCCAAATCATTAGAAGTTGATATCTGACCACTTGTGACTTAGAAAATGGCAGTTCCGTGAGGTTCAGTCAAATGGACAGTATTGGTAACAGGAAAATGAAATGAAAAAGCAGAGAAGAAAGTACTTAGGTACTTACAGCCATTGTGTAAAAATGTATGGATGTACAAAAGATTGCAATGTGATGTTACACAAATAGAATAAAATGTTTATTATAGAGTTAATTTTTTCTCCTACTACGTTGCTTGAACTCACAATGAAAGAAAAATTCAAAAGTTTGTTTTCTTTTAAGCCTTAGGAAAAACATCTCTATTCTTTAAAAATGACAAAGTTAAAAACATATACCAAATTTAGCCATTTAACCATGAGCCCTTGGAATTTTAACCATGTGTATCTATGTATCATTATCTGTACATATCCTAAGTATGTAGTCCCAGAATTTTGTATTTTGACTCTGTTTCTATTCTATTTAAGAGTTAAGGGACTACTATTATGTGCATTTCATCTTTAATTTTACCCGTATGTGAAGGGAGCTTCCGAAATTAGGCCTACCTGTTCAATCAGCATTTTATTTTGTTTTATTAATTTTTTTGAGACGGAGTCTCACTCTGTCCCCAAGGCTGGATGCATTGGCGTGATCTCGGCTCACTGCAACCTCTGTCTCCCAGATTCAAGCAATTCTCCTGCCTCGGCCTCCCGAGTAGCTGGGATTACAGGCACGTACCACCATGCCCGGCTAATTTTTGTATTTTTTTTAGTAGAGATGGGGTTTCACTATGTTGGTCAGGCTGATCTCCAACTCCTGACTTCAAGTGATTTGCCCACCACGGCCTCCCAAAGTGCTGGGATTAGAGGCATGAGCCACCACTCCCGGCCTCAAGCAGCATTTTAATTGGAACTGTATTTACAACTATGGCTCAACTTTTTTTCTACCCATTCAGAACAGTTTGTATCGTAATATCATTTACATAATGGTTTGCTTTTGATGCTATCATCTGTGAGATTTTTATCTCTGAGATAAATTTCCAAAATAAGTTAATTTTTAAAATCAGAAAGCAGAAGTGATAAATTATGAATATATTTATTTTAAAAATATTTAAATAAGATACCTACCAAAAAAATCATATTCTTACATGGTATCATTAGCTTTGACATCACTGTATGGTGCCAGATTATAGTGATATGAAGCTTATGATACGATTTCACATTTTTATGCACTAAATAAAACCTGCCCTGTGTTTTATTACAAAGTAGGTGGCCTGAAGGAAAAATATATGTATTCTTTCCTTTTGGTATAAAATATGCATTTGGGCTTCTCATTTCATCCCCAATCTGTGTTATTCCTTAAAAATGCAGAACTGCCTGAAGTCCTCTTTAATATTTAATTCAACAACTTTTTAATCTGTCATTATGCTGTGATGAAGTAAGCATCAAGTGTCGCTGAAAGAGATTAAATTATACTTGGAAATAGGAATTGAAATGATTTAGGGTTGGAGGCTGAATATTTGCTTTGCACAAGTAATAATAATAGTAGCTTGGGTGAAGAAGGGCTTTGGTTTGGCTTTAATGTCTTTGCCTCGCTGTGCTCCCCTGTGGCTCCCCCTGATTTACGCTAGCATTACAGAGCTTTATTTTATTTAAATGGAGGTAGAAAGTGGAAATTACTACACTACAATACATTAATTACTCCATACTATTTCTTTGTACTGATTTCCCTTTTTTCTGTAAACATCATAAACAATGATGTAACCTACCCAATGGATAGCAGCTGTAAGCAATCCTGTAGTTCTTGTTAACAAGCTTATTTTAGAGAGGAAAAGCAGTAATAATTAATATCAATCTATACCAATAGTGAGAAGCAAAGAACATTTATGCTTTCCCTTTCATAGGGAATGATGTCCTACATAAGAATAAGTTGTGACAGTATATGTTAATATTTTAACTGTTGCATTTTACTTCTTGCTTTAAAATCGAGACTTTAATCTGTGGACTCTTGCACTTAGAGACAGAGGTATAAACTTTCAGACTTCTTAGGGGTTCTTGAGTTGCTCAACAGGTGATGAATAAAGGCTAAACTCTTTGGAGTACTACTGGGCTGTGCATATCTTCAGATCTTCTGTCATCTGGAAATCTATCCAGTGGCTTCTGGCTGCCCAGGCTACACGAGGCCAAAGCAATCAGTGTTTAGTGGAGAAAACTAATTGAGGAATTATTTGATCAAATACACAGAAGAGCCCCATGTGGTTGTTTGAAAGAATGCTGTATTTCATTTTTATTGTAATGCATGTGCATTGGTGGCTTATATGTATACTCTGGCTCTGTCTGTAATGAATGTCTTCAAAACATACCTTCATTTGTCGTGATTTGGCATGATGATGGTCCTTTTCAGAATAAGCCTGAAAATAGACGAAAATCTTGATGTGCAGCACACCTGTTAGAACATTCACGCTTAGGAATCCAGTGTATCTGTATTTCAGATGTGCACTTCCCTAACATTATGGCTTATCATAGAACAATAATAAAGAGAAAGGGCCTCCTCCTTACTTTTTCGAAACATTCTAAGTGAGATACAAACTTACTGCAGTAGGTTCAGAGTGATCTATTAACTCCTCAGATTAAAAAAAAAAAGTAAAGCTGGCAAAATGTTTTTAAGCTCACAGTTTTTGTTACCTGTTTCTATTATATATCACCATGGCTACATATAGTTGCACAAAGCGTAAAACACTTGAAAAAGTACAAAAGGCATTTTGTAAATAGTATATTCATTTTTTACAGAAACTATTTTTTGTTGGCAGCTTGAATTAATTTTATACCCTGCATGATTGGATATCCTGAATATTCACTTATTTACTTTGTCAGTGAATACCCAAGCCATAGAAGGTGGGACAACTGTGTGAGCAGCATTCATTAAATACTCACTTCCATTAAATATTTGAAAATAAAGTTCTGTTGTTTTCGACAGTAAATTACTTTGTTGTAGTTTATAAATATATACTTAGAGAACTGAGTCCATAGATTTATGATTTAATGTTTTGATCTAGGATAACCTTTTAAAATAAATCCATTTTTTAACAGTTGGTCTCTGTTTGCCCACATAATGTTATTCCTATTAAGATATGCATTTGTTAACATGTGCCTTTTTTTTTTTTTTGCTCTAGCACAAGACTAGTTGCTTTTCTGAAACCTAGTGTGCTTGTAGGGTAAAGTAAATGCATGTCTTTGTAGAAGAATAAATAAAAAGAGCAACCTGAGTCAATAAGCGGGTTCAATTCATGCCTACAGCCATGGCGGACAGCTCATTTTGTAGATGTGGGTGTTTTGTTTACATTTATAATGCAGCTTTATTTAATGCTGACAGATATAGCTTGTGGCAAATGATAGTCAGAATGTATGAGCAGTCATAATGCTTCTGTCTTCTTATAGTGTGCTGCTGAAAATAAGCAGTTCACCTCTGTTTTTATTGAGGAAAGGATATGAGACAGCTATAGCTTCGTGAGGCTATTTATTGAGTTGTTTTACTAGCTGTGAACATGCCGCTTTATAGCAGTTGTGAAAATGGACTTTGCTAGTGTGTGGGAAAGGAAATAACATTGCAGTATACAAGGGTAGTAAAAAATCTCTATAAATAATTTTTCAGACTGAGGAATATTCTCATTTAAACAGGCAGAATGGGTCGTGATTTTGGGTAGGTGTCAGTCTCCTCAAAAAAGTCACTGGGTTGGGATTCATCATATAATTCAGAGAAAATTTTGATTCTCTAAGATTTAATTGTGTTAGAACTTAAGAAAAGTTTGTGTTTATACATCCACCTAGATTTGGCACAGCATTGTGACCTTTGGGGCTTACAGATTTGTGTTAACTGGCTTAAGGATATAAATGATAAAATGTGCAGTAGCCTGCATGTATGTGTGATAAGACATACCTGTAAGCTAATTAATACTATGTTATTTAAGAATGTACACATGATAGAGAAACCTATTTTCACATACTGTTTATGTATACAGTTTACAGAATTCAGATGTGTAAGTAGCACACAATTGATATACAAATTTTGAAGTATTGGTGTTTTGACCCTAAGGATTTATTATTCCAAATAACCCAAAGGAAGTGACAAACTACCACAGAATTTAAACTTGCATTTTCTTTCACCGCTTGGAAATTATAGGTACTCAGTACACCTGGAGCTTTTAGCGCTACAACGAACTTTTGGTTTTTATACTAGTTTCCTTTTTCATCCACTAAATCTGTCCAGGTCTACTAAAGCTTTTTGATGTAAGTTATTTATTGGCTACCATAATTGTGATAGATATAATACTTTTTATTCTTAAACATAAAAAGAAGAGCATTAGAGCTGTACTTATTTGAAATTTTATTACTTTTCTATTTTATTCAAATGTTCATCATACAGCAGTAAGAAGGTACACAAATAATGTTTTCATGCATACAAAATAATTTAGAAGGCAGTGTGAATCTCAGCAGGTGTTTCTTCCATGTCTGTGTTCAAATTTCTAGGGAACACTGAATATTAAATTGAAATAACCTTCCCTTGATATTATGCAGTTAAAGTTCAGTTTAATTCTCAGATAAGGTTTTCCTGGACACATATCATTTTCCTCTCATGTAAATAAAAATCACACTACTTAGATTTTAATACTTGCTACTTTACAAAGTAAATCAAACTGCTGCAAAATACTCACTTATTCCCTTTCTTAGTGCTTTTATTAAGGCATTTCTGTTACCACTAAATATATGGATTATAGAGATGCTGTAAAAATGTTCTTATTTCCTTCTCCACTGGCTGATGAAATGGGTTAATCTCTCAATAGAGCTATTTCCTTAATTCACCACCTGTTTTCAAATCCCTAGTAACCGACAAGGTAAGCAGAGAGATTCCTCTGTGTGTGCCTTATGTACCTATTTCACAGAGAGAAACCTAGAAGAAAAAAAACTAAGACAAAAATCTTCCTTGAATTTTTTTAAGGGAAAGTTCTTGCACATTTCAAAAAAACTGCCATATTTAAATTATCATTCAGCAGCCCAATTATGTTGCCTACCAGGCATCCTTACAGTGGAAATTTCCAACTCAAAGGGCATACCTCTACATAAAGTATATTTATTGCCTTTTTAAAAATGCCCATTTTCTTTCCAGCATATTGTGATAATGTGATAGGGTTGTAACTAATGCAATTTTTGTATTTTTGATTTAGAAACAAAGGAACTGATTTGATACTCGTAAAACTAAATGTGTGCTTGGCTGTTATGGTTAGGATGTCTCAACTGTATATAAGTAATCATTTATTGTTTAAATACAGAAGAGGCTATAACAAAATGCTGTCAAGAGCCATCACACTCATTAACCTGCAGGCTAATTAGCCTCCTCCTGCCTGATTGCTGACAAGTTCTTCAATCTGAACCCATTGCTGTTGTGTCAGCAGAGAAGCAGAGTGAGGTAGAGGAGGTCTCCATTAGATGTTTGTGAACAAAGTCTCTGCATTAAAGGTTTGTTTTTTACACTCTAACAAATGTTAGAACATTCATATCCCCAGCTATAATTAAATTGGCAACTCTTAATTACTGTAATTAGTATATTAACTGTTTCCTTTCCTGTTCATCTATAATTGATTTCAAGAAATTACATGTAATTTAATGTGATTTTAAAAATTTAATCATTGTTTAAAAGGTTTCAATAGTTAAATATATATCTAAATGCTATTGACTTTTGGAAATAATATGCATAGTAAAATCACTTAAATACAGTGTCTTGTCAAAGCCAGTACATGTGGGCTTTATATTCACTTGTGGTTTTTTTTTTTTTTTTTTCCTGTGCAAACATGACATTCATTCGCATTAGAATTTTTTTCCTGTTAGGCTAACATTTCTTAACTAGGTTGCAGATTAGCATTGGAATGATAGGACATTTTGCAAATGTATCTTAAAATATGAATTCATTAATTTGTGGAAGACTAATTCATTTAGAATAGCTTCTTGAGGGCAAAAAACATTCATAAGACAGTTTGCTTGTTATGCCATCCAATCAAACTGAAGAACTTATTAAGAGTACCAGAAAGAATAGAGTACATTTTGGATTGGCAAATGATCTGAGTGTGAAGTGATGAAGCCTTTTCTGGATTCTCAAAATTATCACTATTATCTCATTCTGGCCAATGTTAATTACAATTTTTCTTTAAAATATTTGCATCATTCTCAACAAATTAGTTAGAAGACTAAACCATTCTAAAATGTCACACATACCAGCAAAATGTATTCACATGTCTAAAAAACCGCATACTAAAATTTATTGTACTTCTAGTTTATATAGGGAAAACTGCTATTTGAGGGCATCTGATTTAAAAGTATTGGATTGCAGTAAGAAACAGCATTAAAGTTTATGGGAGCTTTCCATAGAAGTGCATGTTTGCTCTGTATTAGACATGGCCAGAATTATCATTCTCATAGCGTCCTGTAACTACATGAATATATATTTACCACTAGCCAACTTAACTAAGCCCTAATTAAGGACTGAGTGTTTTAATTAAAGTATACTTATTTCACTTAGTCATTCTTAAAATAATTAAGATATTAATGTGACTTACTTTAATTGAAGAATTACCCAATATACTACAAAATACATCCTTCTTTAACGGATATGGCCATTTAAATATAGTAATCTACACATAAGAATTCTAACTTGAGCCTCAAGTCAACAGTAAATAATTATGATGGAATTGATAAATAATGAGGTCCCTGCTTGCCCTTTAGTTCTTTGGACCTGTGGTCTCTTAGCTAGAAAAAACAGATTTGAGCTCATGAAGCAGTGGTTTTGCATTTTTAGAATAAAATTTATCAGTTGGAAGCTACTATTCTCACCAGTAAGGTTGCCATTTCCCAACCTCTCCCGACCTCTACCTCTCTTCCCTAGCACAGCCTGATTCTGATAAAAGAGCAAACTTTTCCCAGAAATTTTCACAGTCTCCTTTGGATTGTGATGCACCCTATGTTTTAGGGAATTTAGTATAATAATGATTCCCATTTGCTTTAGATAGTAAATAAAATACATTTTTTGTGTTCAGCCTGGGCAGTGTAGCAGGACCCCATCTTCTGAAAAAAAAATTTAAAAAAGGGCCTTTTGAATTTTAGGGCCCATTTCAGAATCATTAGGCCTCTTATTATAGTTTGTGGTTATAATGTCAGAGATTCCTGACTAAATTCTGAACTGGTTCAGGAACGTATGGAACATCTAGCTCAGCCCTCTCATTTGATAGATGAGGGAAATTAAACTCAGGGGAGGCATGACTTGCCCAAGGCCATACAACCAAATAACAGAGCAGATATGAAGTGAAGATACAGAATGCTGAACCTCTAGTCTAGTGCTCTGTTTTATAAATTCGAGTTGTAGCAGATTGATTTAGTACATTCTTTTGGATATTCATGATTGTTATTATTACAGTTATTTCACATTGAATGTTAAAGTTGTTTAAACATATGAGTACAATTTTTTAAATGAGTACAAATTTATTGTTTGAAGTAGATGGCTAAATTCATGTAAAACATTAAATCTTTTGGAAGAACACACAAGTAATGAAATAGAAATGGTTGAATTTGGAACTGATGGGTATGAAAACAAAAACAAAAACAACTCTCAGAAACCCATTTTGACATCAGGAGGTATTTTTCTCCAATAAGTCGTTTGGTAAAAGAAACATCTATGGTGTTGAAAGGAATGCTGCTGCTGTGCTTCTAAGGAAGCTAAATTGTTTTCCAAAAAACTTATGAGATGATAGTCTTTTATGTCATATGCTAGTTTGTTTTCTCCCTTATTGTGTACTTCACATTCTTTAGATGATATATATATATTTATAAATATACATACATGTATATTTATATTTATAAATATACATATAATATATGTATATATTTGTATATATGTATAATATAATATAATGTATATTTATATTTATAAATATACATGTATGTATATATATTTATATATAAATATACATATATGTATATATATTTATATATAGATATACATATATGTATATATATAAATATACAAATATATGTATGTATATATATGTATGTCTATATATATGTGTGTAGAGAGAGAGAGAGAGAGAGAAAGAGAGAAAGAGAGAGCTCACCCACAGGCAGGGGAGGTTATTGTCAGAGGGTAGGTACATGAAGAGAGGGGAGTAGAGCACACATCAAACAGCTTCAAAATGCAGTTGATAGTCTTACAGCATTTTGGTCAGCTGGTGAAGATTTCAATACCTCAGTTGCCAGAACATCATATAGACTCTCCTTCACTCTGCAGTTTCTGCAAAGTTAGGATTAGAACAAGGAGACTTCATTTTTAAAAAGAAAAGATAATTTGTCCAAACACTTCATGTGAAAATAAATTATTTGAATTTTGGTACATCTTAAGTGACAAAGGTAATATTTCCTATTAAATTTATATGTGCTTGTCTAGAAGTAATTGAGAATTGGAGGCATTATTTTTTGTAAAACTGTGTTGATATTGGTTTAGCAACTCTGTATATGTAACGAATAAAGAAAAGAGCCCCCCAAAAGTATTTTCTTGATATTAGCTTTCATTTATAAACCAGAGTAATTCTGAATGTTTATAGTAATGGGAGATAACCCAAGGCAAATTTAATTTTAGATTGGGCTTTTGCTTAATGTATTATTCATAGTATTGTATCATCAGTTAAGCATATCTCTGACAATAAACTTAAAACTTAACTTTAATAGTAATATCCACCCTAATTTGGGTGAGTCAAATAGTGACCCGACATGATTTATTTTGCCTCTTTATTGTAGATAATTTTTTAATAATGATAGGATGGAGTTATTTGGTATGCCTTTCTCATTCTTAAACACCCCTCCCCCCACATCCCGCCCTTTTTTTTTTTTTTTAACACTTTACCATTTTTGCTGCATGACCTGGTTTTGCATTTTTCTGATTCTCTGTTCATCTAATTAGTATGTTCTAAAAAGACCTGGACCACTTATTGTACAGAGATGTAGCCTGTGGGTATTTAATAAGGAGCTTTCAGTGCTACATTTGCATCTTTTGCTTGGGGTCTGAATAGTGAATTACCTTTAAGATCATTAGAAGCACTGCTGTATTGTTAAAATCAGGCCGCAATATTCTAATGACAGTTTAAAACTTCAGGCTTCCTATATAACCCAGGTGACCCCAGCATAATTGTATGTAGTGCAGATGACCCTAGGATAAACTGCTGACGTTCAGCTCATTCACAGTGTAGCCTCTACAGGCAGGTGGCTTTACACCCAAACAAACCACAAAGAGATGTAGCGAAAGCAAATGAGTTTTGTCCTAGTTGCGTACACTCATGGTATTATTTATATCATAATACTAATTCCCCAAATATAACTTGATACCTTTTAAACAGAGACACATCCACTAAGCAATGTGCTGAATGTGGAATTTATTTTATCAGATAACTGACCATTGTTTTCAGTGTAATACCTGGAAACCAAAAGCTTAAATGTGGGGGTCTTCTTCTTTCAGGTTCATCCCATAGGCCAAAGTATAGGGAGATACTTTGTTGTTCAATGATTAAATTATAATTTATTCTCTAACAAAATATAAGAAAACTGTTAGTATTGTAGATGCCAAGTGAGAATCCTCAAATCTTTTCTAAAAAATGGCTTCAAATACCTTTTAGAAGCTTATTTAGTTTTTAAAGGTTATTTGACACTATCCCAGAATTATAGAATTTGAAAACTGAAAGAAAATTTAATTTAGCACCCTTTTTGTAAGTTACTATTTCAATTAGTTTTCTTATCTCAAGTTGATGTGATATCTACCCGCTTCCGTCAGTAATGCCAGGGAGCTCAAAGGTGGCTGGTAACAAAAGTGGTTTAAGTAAAGATAATGATAAATTTCATGTTTTAAAATAAATGCTTTTCACTTATAGGCCATTTATAGATTATTACCTAGCATTCAACTGTGTATCTGAGTTTCTTGGCTATATGAAAAACTGAATGAGTATAGGTATTTTTATACAATAATCTTAGTAGATAATATATTAGTTGATTGAAAATATATAGCAGTTCTACTTCAAAATTGTATTTCTGAAATAACTTTCTTAAGGAAGCCTGAAGTTACTAAGACTTTGTTATGATCAATAGTTTCTGCTGAACGGCTATATATGTATAGGTTTTAGTATAGTACTGTGCATATAGTGGGTACTCAGTAAAGGTTTGTTGACTGAGAGCATAAATAAAAGGAGATTGAGCTGAAAAGAATGTAAAGGAAGATAATTTGGCTTGAAACATAGTGTGTGTCCTGTAGTTAATTGAACCAACTAACCAGTTACATGTTTTCTAGAGGGTCTTACTTCCAGTAACAGTTTCAAAGAATGTTACCAAACAACAACAACAACAACAACAACAACAACAACAACAAAAACCAGGTAGTAATCAATTTGAATCCACCTGGTGGACTGTTTATAATGTGTTTATTTTAGTTGTCTCATCCTTCTACATTCTTTTCTTGTCAGTTTACTACTTAGAGTTCTCCAGATCAAGTGTGAAAAGTAGCTACCTGATCTGACAGGACCTTGCCTAGACCATGACGCACAATGTTGTCTTTTCTTTGCCTTTCTTTAATTGTGTCACCTTCTTTGTTAGAGAAACCCAAATCTTCTGTTTCTTGAAGAAGCTGCTTTTTAAAAAAATGTATCTTTTAGATACCTATTGTGGAAATAAAACAGAACTTGTGGTTTTTTTTTTAAGAGAAATGATGGTTTCTTATATGGAGAGAGGCTAGTAGTGAGGCAAATATTTATGCAAAGATGTTTGCTCCAAGAACCTAAACTGAAAATAAAATTAGACTGAATTTTTAGTTAAAGCTGCACCTGGATTGCATGCATATTTGAAAACATTATATAAGGTTTAACAAATGTATGATTAGAGCATTGACCAGTGTTATTCTGTTAAGTAGTTTTGCAGGATTTTCTCTTGCAAGAAGAATTTGTTGTACTCGCATTATTGTTTCCTTTGGGATCGTAGACAATGACTCTGTAGTGTGATTCATTAATATTGGTTGTCTTCAGCAGAGAGTATCCAGATTTGACCTGCCAAGTATTAAATTTTTAATGTATTACTAGTTCTTTCACAGAGTAAGGCTTGTCTTTGTTCTTTGTATTTTTGTACCAGTACAGCTTGAATCAGATACAGATTTAATTTGTAGTATCACTAAATATGCCTCATTTAAAACACGCACAATACACATATAAAAATGTTTATTGATGAAAATATTTCAATATGAATAGCTACCTTTTTAAATATTTGAAAGTATGCACTTCCAAATTTATTTTGAAAAGTGCCAGCGGGTGCTGTGTGCTATGTACAATAAGTTAATTATTATGCTATTAACATTGATGATGGTGAATGTATATTAGTTAATGTGTTAACGACGTGTTAATTACTGTACATGTTGTGAAGACCCTTCAGGCTTGTTCTATGATGCAGCATGTCAACTTGAACTAGACCAAGTAATCTGCAAAGCAGACTGTAACTCTTAAAAATAACACTTGTAAACATAAATTATAAATTAAATTATGCTTTTTATTATTCTTTTTCTTTCTGGTAGAATGAATAAGTAATTCTTCTGCTATCTGCACCTGTTAGAACCCAATACTGTCAGACTCTGTTTTCCCCAAGAGGATTGAAAGAGATTTGTTATGCAATAACTTCCGCTTTGTTTACGCTCTGGCATTTAGTGTATATTTTATATAGATTCATGTGTTTTGCAGCCTGAAAGATCTTTCTTTTTTTGTTTACCAGCTTGATTTGAAATGAAAGACACTCACACTTAGTCTTTGTGTAAGCAGGTGAAAAGTGGCCTTGTTTGATTAGGACTACTAGTTGATACTAAACTAATCTGTATATACACATGTGATTCAGTTATAGCTCTTCAAGTTTAGTTGGCCAAATAGTTGAAATCTCAAGGGACCAGACATAAAAACAAAAAACTCAATGACAGTTTCAAATCATTTACAACAGAGGCCAGAATTTGTTGCTGTTTGTGAGAACATGGCATTATATATTTGTTGTCCTTTTCATCAGTATATCTCGATGCCTTGAAAATGTCAAATATTTGAATTTTATTACTTTAACTTTTGAATTAGTGGTTGCCCATTTCTTTCTAATTGTCAGTATTTTTGAAAAATACACCTGATGATAATCCTCAAGAGACTAATTTGGAGAAATACAAAATTATAGAATTCGATGTTATTCATACAATGGTATTTCTTATTTTTATGTCTTCAAAATCTTTGTTTCATATTAAACAAAAGAAGTAAGTTAACAAATGAGAGTTCCCAAATTTACTGAGGGTCTTGTGAGGATGTTTTTTAAATGACCCAAAACCAACTCTTGAAAATACAAAAATAAAATAGAAATGAGTGTTTCTGTAAGGCATTTACTCTGTCTTTTAGATTCTTTTAACATAATATGTATAAGAGGTGGTAAAGAGTTAGTTCAGACTGTAAAGCCAGACTGTCCTGCATCCAGTTCTAGCTTTTTCACCTTCCAGCTGTGTGACTATGAGCAATGGATCTAACTGTGGTGTGCCTCAGTTTCATGATAATTAAAATGGGCTTAATAATAGTACCTGCCTTACTTAGGGGTGATTAGTTAATACAGGTAAAGTACTTTGAGTAGTGCCTAGCACACAGAAAGCTCTCAAAAAATGTGAGGTCTTATTATTAACCTGCCTTTGATATTATGCTAAAAATTATTTGGAAGCATTTAATTTTCACAAACTCTTTGATTTCCCTAGGACCCATTTTGAATGTGAGTTTTTGGTTTCCAGTCATTATAGTCTCGTACTTCATCATAGAAAAACACCTTATTTTTAATGATGGTTTTATTACTCCAGTGTTGTTTACATCCACCTGGAGTCATCCCAGATTTTTCCATTCATCTAACCTTGCTTGATTTCCTATAGCACAGCTCTTGTTGAAGATTTATATTGGTGTGGAAGGATATTCCGACCAGGATTTTGGTTTCTCTTGCAAATATTTGTGTATCTCTTGTTTACAGCCCCAGTGTCCTCTTGTAAAACCCATGCACAATGGGATTCTAATAAATCTTGTGCTCAGCATTACACATTGTTTGTTTTAGCTGCCTTCCACTTCATGCTTCCTCCTTTAAGAGCGAGCCATTATGAAAGGTTAGATTCACAGTTAGCAGGCTTTAGCTCTCCCTTTTGAATCAGTGAGGTTGCCGTTTTATTGCTCTCCGACTTACACTTCAGTGATGAGAGTAAACTAGCATCAGATTAAAGGTCAGCAAATCCCATCAAAGAGAGGAATATTAGGGGCAGAGATAGTTGGAGAGGCAGCACACCACTGGGTATTGACAGGGTGATTCCAGGGTATCAGTCAGCAGAATTATAGCTGCCCAGAGAGTCAGTACAGCTTTAATGAGCCTGTGTGAAGAGGAAGAGGGTGGATTTATGTAGTTCCTCATAATTTTCTGTAGAGACTGTTATTGCAGACATTCTGTGGAGTGTTCTGGTCTTTCATTTAATTCAAAGGTCCTGGAGCTTATCCATCCTCTAAATTCCTTTTTGTTAGCTCAAATCAAAGTTGACATTTCCATGGTTTACCACCTAAAACACCCAGTTCAAAATCAGGTCTCTTTAGGTAATTTTGAAATCTGTATATTGTTAATATAAATCTATAATCATATTTATCTTAATGCATGCATATTTCCTCTTCAGAGAAGTGGGTTGAATAATGAGCATTTCTTTTCATAACTAAGCAACAAGGGAAGATGTAAATTTACACATTGCCCTCTAAGTAACTGGGAAAAAAACTGATTATGTTATGGTGATTTTCAGCGATCTTAATGTTCATCCTCCTTAAATTGACTTTCCTAATTAATTGTTTATCTGCCCATTTGTGTGTACCCCATCTCACCCTTTATGCCGCCAATATCCATCCTCCTAACTGGAAAACTATTCTTTTAATCCCTGGAGGGAAAATGTTTTTAATTGTTCTAATGAGGAATACTGCATTTAATTGCTGTTATTTTCAGTTCCACCTTGATTTTGATGTCTTTATAGTGAATTTGACTCACATTCATTTCTTATCAAAGGGAGATTAAATCTATGTGGTTTTGAGATCTGGACTATGCTTTGAGAAGTCAGATGTTTGTGAAAAATGTCTTTGGATTTTTTTTTTCTTTTTTCTTTTGATTTCTTTGCTGTAGATTAGTTTCCTAAAGGGTTAATGAAAGATATATTGACTTTTTTAGTTATGCTTTTATTTATTCATCACCATGAAAATTTATCAGTACACTTGTGAAAATTTATCAATTATCAATTTTGAAAAATTGTGAATACACTTGCACTAGAATGTTTCATTTTATTACCTAGTTAAACCAGCCACTTTTTGTAATTTGTACTTAAGAATATGCTGTTTTGATTATATTTCTAAGTAAATAAATTTTTCCATTGTTAACATAGAAGTCTTGTTTGTGTTATTTGCTGCTGGGAAGATGCTCTGAAGCTTCTGCCATTGTCCTTTGCATGTCATGTGGGTGGTTATGCTTTTTAGACACTTACATGGTTTCTAATGGAAGAGAGTGATGGATATACTACCATGAGAAGCACTAATATCCTTTTTGAAGTTCACCATTGACTGAAACATCTATAGTACTTACAGCAAAGTATAAACTTAAGAGAGATGCATACAGACGAATGTTACATAGGAATATAGAAGCCATTTTTAGTCATTAATTAGATGCTGTATTTATATTAAAGAGTCAGCACACTTTAAAATCATGTGGAAAGTCTAGTAAAGTTCATGTTTCCTATAATCATGCCATGCTTCACAAAGCCTTTTCAATAAAACTGAGTCTGTGTCATTTATAATAATACAGATAAAACTTTATGCTGTGCTGTTACATTGGAATGTACTGAGAATGCCAATGACCCTCATGCCGTATTTACTAGCATGCTATTTTGAGCAGTGCCTGTGCATCAAGGTAATTTGGCATTGCAAAAAGAATAAAATGGACATTCCTTCCTGCAAGAGGAAAAAGAAAACCAGTGGGTATCTGCTATTCATAATGAAGTCAAGTGACTGTAATTTATATATTCACTTTTGAACATTTTAGAGAAAAGGGAAAGAAGATGGCTACAGGAAAGGAAATGAATACAAAGATAAGCATGAGATTAATTATCTGATAGGGGCAGGGTTCTTGCTCCCATGAGGGACATATGAATGACATTTACTGATCACCTTAAACTACAAAGTAAGTATATATGGTATTTTAATTCAAGTGGGGTCTAGTATTTTCATTTGAGAAAAATTATGAATAAAAATTTCTCCCCATTGGTTGTTTCTGACCAAAAATTTTGTATTATGTGTGTATGGTACTATAGATATATATCGTCATATCTGTATGGTTTTTAAAATACCATTCATTTCAGCTGTGGATTATTTGAATAAAGATTTCTGAAATACTAATTGAGAGGATGCATAGCTTTGGTGAAAATTTAACCAATTTTAACAAGAACACTGTGTAGCCAGTTACAACATCTTAATGAGTACACTTGCAGGAAGAAGAGTCCTTATTTCAGAGCAAATCAACAGCACCATTTACTTTCTATGTGTTTTTCTACACATGGCTATTCTTTACATTTCTGTGCTTATTTGAAACGTGTGACCAGAGACCACTAATAATGAGCAACTATCATGAGTGTTTCATCATCAACACACATCAAAATGGCATTCTATTTCTGGAAGTGATAAGAGAGTAAAAGTAACACAAAAGAGCAAAAGAAGGAACCAGAAACTTAGGTCATAATAATTGAGATGGCTAAAAGCAATAAAACTATATACCATTAAAATATGTTGCAAAATAATGTCAACACAATGTATGGTAAATAAATTTTGATATATAAAAATGCCAGAATTTTTAAAAAGATCAGATTTGACCATTTAATGAATATTATGAGAAATTAGATAAACATTTTGATTGTAGGACAGACATGTTTCAGATTATACTTCAAGATTATAATGTTCCATTTTCACCAATGATATGAAGTGTAACTACTTATTTGACTTTAGAAAATGTAGTATTTTAATTAAAAAAGACTTTAATTCATATGATTTAAAGTGAATACCACTGTTATTTTTTAAAGTGACAATTGTATGTCAGGAACTATTTTAGGCATTTTATGTCTTTGAACTTCATAGTGATTCTTGAGTTCGTGGTATCCCTATTTACAGACAATGAACCAGGGGACCTTCTACAGTCACATGGTTAATAAGTGATAGTTAGAATTTGAGTCTAGGCTACTCTGACTCCAAAGCCATGTTCTCCAGTATTGTAGTTTATTTGTGTTATAGTTGCAAAGTGAATTTAAAATCCAGTATTATAACTTATTTCTCTAGGTATCTGAGGTGTAGTGGAATTAATCCTGGACTTAAAGAGAGACCCGTGTTTAAATCATTATTTTCCCATTTACTCACCATGTGATCTTGGGCTCTAAAGTCACTTAACCTGTTTGAAATTTGGTTTTCTCGTCTACAAATGAGGCCAATGACATCCACCCTGTAAGGTTATTTTAAAAATCAAATGAGAGAGAGCATGTGAAAGATACAGTTACTGCTTGGCATGTAGTATGTATGCTCAATGTGTTTGAATTTGAACATAGAGGATTTTTAGGCTAAGTAATAGAATGATTCCAAGTACTAACGGTGTCAGATTATCATATTAACAAATGTAAAGTAAGAAAGTTAAAGCCACCTATGTGAGAAACACAAAGACAGAAAACATTTGCTTTTTGGCAGA